>NW_020653719.1:804887-905043 GCF_003589595.1 Hyposmocoma kahamanoa | reverse complement strand
TTGCAATAAAACGGCAATTTCATACTTTAACCCCTAATATTAATAGCCTACATACTCAATAATCCTTTTTTGTGTTTTACTGCTGGATAAAGTTTTCTTCCGAAATCCTCCACTGCTCCCTTTCGTTTAACAATTTCCAACCATTCAAACCCGTCGAGATCGGAGGTCCCAGGTTCGATTCTCAGACAGGGAGATATATCTGTATAGTCTACATTTATATATCGTGAGTTAGGGTGTAATTGTGATTGTCTATATGTGTGTCCATGGCACCCGCGACACAGGGTTTGCCTAGTGGTAAGTGCGGGGCTATGAGTGTGTGTGTTAAATTAAATTAAATTTAAAACAAATAATGCGTAAATATTCATCGTTTGGGGGTTATGGTCCTAGGATAAAAAAAAACCCAATTTATGTAAATAATTTATTTAACAGCGTATGTACAAACGTAATTTTTATTTCAAGCCATTTTTATCGCTACATCCTAATAGATGTCAAGTTACAGAAATATATATTATACATTGTCGAGTGAGATATCAAAATTCACATCCATCAATAAAAACTATGACGTCTTTGTGCGTAATTCGAAGACTAAAGTAATTTGCCGACCGATAAAAAAATATTTTTATTTATTACTTGAGAAACAAACAGTTTACAATTTGTATACAAGATTATATGTAGTACAAAAAAAAGTTATTTATCATTTACACTAGCAAAGTTTCTACTAATTTACCACCACCTTTGCATTACCACAAAAAATTACCACCTTTGCATCGAGGAGCGTCTACCGAAATTCATTCGCATAATAATTGTGACCTCTGATTGAAAACAATAAATTGGAAAACGTTCAACTTAGGCGGTTGAATATGGTAAACGTGGCGTTGTATTAAAAACCGAAAGTCGACCGACCGGGTCAGACAAACATTTGTCGATAAAAAATTTGAACCCTATCGCCGCACTTGCTTGTTATTCCTGCTAAGCAGTGGTGCTTTTGTTAAGCCCTGTAAATTATAACAATTTGGTGTCTTGCATTTAACGTGGTCTTTACTTAAAATTTTGGCAAATAACTTAATTTTGGCGCGCAGCCGGTAGACCTTTTACTTTAAAAGTGAAGGTATAAGGAGAAAACACTTAGGCTCAACTCACACTGGCGCAGAGTCGAAGCGTCACGACGACGCGTCATATTTTTCGCCTACAGCATATTCATCTCTATTTTTCTATTATTAAGGTACAAATTTGTGTTGTACAAATATAGAAACGAGGGTCGACGCTTTGTTGCCGTCGAGCGGCTTCGCGCGTTACTTGAGCGCAGTGAGGCGTCAGACGCCGACCACGTTGTGATCAGGGCGTACTAATGCGCGCGATGACGCGCGTCATCAAGCGTTGTGGCTGAAAAACAGGACGCGACGCGACGCTTCGACTCTGCGCCAGTGTGACTTGAGCCTTAGAAACTCATTTTTATTTTTAAATTTGACTACGGCCTGCATAGAACAACTTATTTTTCCTAATAGTAAAAAGACGTACCGCTTCTTTTAGTTTTACTTAATAAATAATCATCTAAATAGTTTTTCAAATGTGCGAAATAGACTAGATATGTACGTATAACATAACATTCCAGTATAGATTTCAATTAATAAAATATGATAGTAAACTACCACTACACCTTGTTCAATTCAGTTAAATTACGCCCATATAAAATAATTGTTGAATATGAACTGGTTGACAATAAATAAGTAATAAGTTCCATAAGGTATGAGAATTTATTTCATTGGTTGAGCTGATGGGGGTCAGTCTTTTTCGACGATAAACTTATTTCGTTTTAGGCGGATATTTTCATAATATAGTATTTGCCAATGAGCAGGTATATTGTGACGAAGTTCACGATTTGAAAATAGAACTAAGTTATAATCTACCAATAGGAGCGCTCTTTGGAGGCACTATAGTGTTTTTTAATAAATAGAATATTTAGGACGATTCATAGGAAATCATTTTTATAATATAATGAGATTAAATTCAATTAATTTGAACTAAATATTTATCCCTAGCTTCGTAAGATTAATAAAAATGTTCATGCAAATGTTCATCCAGGCGTCCGTATGAATCCGGACAAGGGTTTTTCGAAGCGTGTCCGGTTAAATTAGTCACGTGCAAGCGGGGTATGATATTGACAGTAAAATTTATTATAAAGAAGACTGATTTATTCAATTTTATTGTTATTTCGTAAGTATTTAAGATTTTTGATAAATGACCAAAAAACCCTGGTTTTACATTAAGAACAAATTGTCGTAATAAAACTACGAGATATAATTCTTTATAATCCGTGTCCACTCTTTTAACCCAAATGTCGGTTTTTAGACCTGGTAACCCTAAATATTTTAAATTTTTGTTGAATTTATATTCAATTATTTTTTGTAAAATTACTCCACTAGTTCGTTATAAGTATTAATCATTGACCTACCAACAAATGGACGTCGGGTCTAATACAAAAACCACGAAAAAAATGTCCGAAGTTAACCTATACAAACGTAGTGACATGTAACGAAATACAAAAAACTAAAACATTTAATTTAAATTGTAACGTCATTGCAGACAATTTAAGGGCCCCAAAAAAACACCATATTCAGCTTCTACTGGAAATTTAACAAAATGCACCATATTTAGTTTCGACTGAAAATTACTTGAACACAAGAGTAATGGGGTAGCCTATATCGTAAATATTAATTAATTTTTATATATATTATTATGTCGAATTCACTTAAAAAATTAATAGAGTTGGGCAGATACATATAAATATTACTACAAATGTGAAAATAAGCGTGTACTATAAGAAATGTACCGATATTCCAACTAAACGTAAACTTAAATATCCGTAATTCGAAGACCGATTTACAATAAAACCGTTACGCTTTCGAATAATTTTGATGCTTTTGTTTTGTAATCTTCCTAAAAAATACATTTGACATTATGAAAATTCGAGCTAACGTTATTTCGGGCAAATGTATTTTTGACTTCTGATAGGTAATCCCAAGCCGTAAAACGACTACAACAATGTTTTGTTAGTTATTGCTAACGTTTCATAAAAAAACATTTTAACAATAAGACGAAAATCAAAGCGAGTCTATAGTTTCTTCGTTCTAAATATTTCAATCGCTTGTGATTCGAACAATTGAAAATAACCAAGAAGTTTATATAAGCTTCTTGAAATTGACGTAATGGGTCGCTTTCCATCTTTTACGCATGCAATGTAGAAAAAGGACAATTAGCTATTTGACTATTTTGTGTGATTGTGTAATTTATATTTACGATCCATTTATGTATAAGTTTAATAAATTAAATACTATAAAACTGTACAAAATAACACTTTTAAATGAGAACTATGATAACACAATATATTTGTTTAGTGAAAATATGATAGAAAATCCTGTTTTACACTTTACTGCTGTATAATTTTTACAAGTTATTATTATTATGGTACTGCATGATTGACAACCGCGCTGTCAGTCGAACAAACAAAGACTGTTGCGCGATTGACGCTCTGTATGCGATTTTAACGCCCTATAGGTGCGGACACTTTTTAGCGCGAACCCGACGTCCATTTATTGGTAGGTCAATGGTAGTAATACAAAGATCGAACACTCAGAAAAAAATCCTTTGATCGCGCCGGATTCGAACCGAATTCTTCCTAACTAAGCCACGGAACGAACCAGCGGACCTCACGAATTTTTCTATGTGCTTGTCGTCGTGTCTTTGTAGTTGGTTTTTCAACGACTTTTTAGTCGTAGCGCCATCTATTAGAAATCTATGAAAGTTTTATCACCCAGTTAGATACCTTTACAGCTACCGGCCCTGGCGAGAGATATCGCTGTTCACTGTATTTTAAAGTTTTATTGAATTGATATTCAATTATTTTTTGTGAAATTACTCCACTAGTTTCTAAAACCAAATACAAAGACACGACGCAAGCACATAGAGGAATTCGTGAGGTCCGCTGGTTCGTTCCGTGGCTTAGTTGGTAGAGCGTCTGCCACGGCATGCTAGAAGACGTCGGTTCGAATCCGGCCGGATCGAAGGAATTTTTCTGAGTGTTCGATCTTTGTATTAATACTTATAACCCTAAATATGTTAAAACTTTTTGCTCACTTCTACATACGATTCAGATGTAGTTGACATGTTATCACGTTAACATGGTTTGGTCAAATGTTCGGCACCCAAAATGTCAGGTTCAGACAAACCGTCGTTAAAGCTCAGTTACATAATGGCGCGTTTACACTAAGTCGACAGGACACCTTCGCTTGCCTGCCGAGGGCCCACCCAGTGTAAACATTGAGTCTTTTGATGAAGTCGATCGAGTCGACTAAGTGTAATCATTCGGCATGCGACGGTCAATCAAACAGGTTACAACGTGTCAGCGGCCGCGTCTCACCACGATGCGCATGCTGAGGGCCAGGAAATACCTAACTACCCGACCAGTCTTTTTAACGTTTCGAACGATTTATTAGGTCTGGGCGTAAACTTGTATGTATCATTTGATGATTACGGCTAAAACGGCATTCGACTCTGTGTAAACAGCGCGTTAACTGCACTGCCTTCGTCAGCCGAATTCGCTTGCTGAAGAGGCGGCATGGCAGTCGACCGGTATAAACAATGAGTCGATTACGCCTCGTTTGTCGAAGGCGGTAGTCGACTTTGTGTGAACATGCCATAATAGTCTCACGATTGTGACGTCCCGCCCTCGTTGCGTAGAGCGCAGCGTGTTTTTACGGTGCTACTTGGCGAATAATATGCTCAATGGATGAGTTTGAAGTGCATTATTGTTTTCGGACTTAAATGGACGAAATAGCATAGAGGCATCAAGAATAATATCGTTTTTCGTGATATGCAAAACATTATAAATAATGTGTAGGCATATTTTGGTACATGAAATTAGTGTGTATCAAACTAAAGAATTGAAAGTTTTCGACTTTTGTAACAATTTTATTTAATGAATATTTAATTTCTGATAAAGTTGTTCAGTGTCTTGAACACTACCGCATATCATGCAAGTTATTATTGCACGTTTTTGTTACAGCCTACATTTGATACGAATTTTAATGCATCCATTTTATTTGTCATTAAAGTTTGAAAACCAACAATTATGCACAATATTCTTAGTACGTCGTGCACATTGGTACTGTGTAAAACTGCCTTCATAATTCCTTGTTTTCTGTTTAATAAGAAATTTCAAGAAGAATACCAACTAAAGGAGTCACACACTTATTGACGCGGAAAATGACGACCTCGGTGAGCAAACGGTTTACACTGCGTGCGCTGGACGAGGAGAGCCCCAGTTGGATTCCTGGTACGACCAATTTGGAAATGAACTTTTCTAAACTGGTTCTGGTCTGAGTTTTCAGAATGGTGCTCGAAATGAATTCAATTGCTCTGATGCTCAAAGTATAGGGTAAATTTCCCTAGTTTGAGACCAGATAACTGTGGTTATCTGGCACATTATTATTATGTTTTTCTTTTCTCTTGTCAGACCGCGTGCGCAACAGCATACTGTGCTCCAAAACACAACTCGTTGACGTTGATCATAAAGCCGCGAGTTTAAAATGGAACTGCATGTGAAATAAGCTGTGGGCAAAGACCATCATGGAGTGGATCCCTCCAAACTCAAGACGAAGCCGCGAAAGACAGAACGAGATGGCGTGACGAATTGGACAATATATGAGGTCTTGGCCTGTAGCGGCGTTAATTCGCGAAGAGTGGAAAAAGTGGGAAGGGAGATCTTTGCTCTGCAGTAGGATAATAATGGCTGAAAAATTGAATGAAAAATTTTCTTTTCTCTGTCTTTTGGCTATTTTTAACTATACCATCGAGTATATAACCAGAAATAGAGACGAAATAAGGGCCATATATTCCTGGTAACACATTAGCGATACAGCTCTTATAAATAAGAACTCTCGTTTGCACTGAAATATAGACAGGCCAACAACTGACGTACACACAGGTGTACGTCTCCGTATATTCCAAAAAATATTCTGTATTAATTGTAATAAAGACAATATCTCACAAAACATAACAATGCCGTGCTGTTCTATTCGGTGGTGTGGGAAAAACAACAAAACATTTAATTACAAAACAAACGGAATCACATTTCATCGGTAATTAAATATGTAATTTTGCAATTTTAGTCCATTATAGCAAAGCTCAAGTTATCTGGTCGTTTTGAAGTGAAACAGTTGACGACACCCGTCAATTGTTTCGAACTCGGGCAGCCAATCGGAGCGCAGTTGTCACAGTAATGATATGGCAGAATAGTTTTCAAACAAATTAAATGACATTTCGTCTCTATTTCTGGTTATATACTCGATGAACTACATTTACGATGGAAATTAAATAAACGCAGTATAGTGTGTCAATCGATTTAGCTCGGTCAGAAAAATCAGAAAAAGCTTTAAATTCACTCAAAAAACCCCACAACGTCCTTTTCGCTGTTATTGCATAGACATAAAGCTTTTTCTGACCGGCTTAAGCTGATTACGCTTCGATAAGTGTGATTTCTCCTTTATATGTTGCTCTTTTTACGTATCCCCCTGTCAGAACGTTGCATATGCAATCGTAACGATAAAATATGTCCTTTATGAATTAAAAACAACGGAGTAAAGCCACATAAGTGCACTACACGTCGCTGATCATGGGGCCTGCATGGGTCTATTCGGTGATAGAGGGACGACAACAGGCGCGGGGGTCGCGTCGAGGTCACATGCGGATAGCAGTCTGACTAGTTCATCGGGAGTTGGTCCACCGTCCTGTACTGGAGAGTCTTCGAATTCACCTGAAGGAAATTTTTATATACATGTTATTACTATTAAGGTGGCTTATTCATAAGCCGTGGCCTGGTAGTACGCGACACGCTTACCTATAACAGTCCCAGTGCCACATACATATCCACGGTAGAAATTTGAAATGTCGTAAGGGATACTTTGTCGTAATGGAAAATGTTCCTTACTGCAAAATGTCGCTTACGACATTTCAAAATTTGATACATCGACGAAATTATTACTTTTACATCGACAGTGGAAATTTGAAATGCCCTAAGAGACAATAGTCGCAAGGGACATTTTGTCGTAAGGGAATGTGCCTATAATTTCACTAGGACCCTTCAAAATCGGAACCCTGTAATCATTGACATCAATGGCTGTAATGCTCATATTACTACTTGACGGCATAAATAGGTAAGGCGACAGTATTTCCCGGAACGAACTCTTTCACAAGGAGCTCTACTGCTACTAAATGTATGGGCATTAAAGGGTAGCATTTAGCTATGGAGGTGGCAAAATTTAACAGTCCTTGCTCTCGCTTTATACAGGAGGTTAGGCAGAAGGCAGCAAAGTTGAAACCTTTGCAGCCTTCTACCTAACCTCCTGTATAAAGCGATTATTTTATGTCATAATCGTAAATAATTCAACACTAAAAACGTAATGTTCCGATTGTCTTAAATTATATAATACAATGTACGAAACATACGAAAAAATTGACTTTCTATCAAAAGTTGACGAGTTTATTTGTTTATTAATAATTTTGGCTTGGATACAAGTCCTTTGAGCCATGTCTTCGTTTAATTATGTTTTTGTAAATGTGGCCGCCACAAAGAGGATAGGCAATTTGAGGCGGCGTGCTTGGATTGACACAGGATTCCTTAGAACAGGCCGATACGGGTATTTTAGTTCGAGATTCGTATAATTTCGCGTTTTAATATTCGATTAAGGCACAATAGCATTATCCTATTCCACTTTAAACTAGATTTCACAAAATAATTGAAAATCAAAATTAAAACGACACTTTTCCCTCCAAAAGGCCCAGAGCGAATCCTTGACGAGTTTACGTTGCTTGTATAGGGGCTGATATTTTTTAATTTTATGATACTATAGACTAGGCATTATGGTTTGTGTTAGTGCTGGCTGAATGAATGTAGGTTTGTATTTAGAGTTATATAAAAAAATAGTATTGTAAAAAAAATATGGTTGTTTTAGAACAAGCTTTGATCTGATAACATGCAGTAAATCTTTATTCTTGAATATAATCCTTATTTATCTTTGAAAAGTGCCTCTCGCTACGCTAATCCACGATTACGCCCTTTTACAATACCAAGTGATGGGATGAACAAGTTGTACGCCTGGTGGAAAACGACACGCCTGTCTACAACAGTTGCAGCGTCACTCATAGTTTTAAACTTAGAATAATAACGCATAGAATGATAGTTTCATAAAAAACGAACTGTCACAAGTGAGGCAAAAATCAAATTCATGTAGGCGTAAGCAACTTGTATTAACGCTCGTCGGCACGCACACAAATATACAAATAATGATGCCATGGAATAATACTTCCCTCAAAAGTGGGGAAATTGTATCTTGCTTAACTCATCGTTAAGTTAGAGGTGCCTACAGATTTGTTCGATTTTGTCGATCGTTACTGTCGATCAGGTGCCTACAGATATGCTCGATTTTGTCGATCGTTACTGTTGATCGACAACGTCAAGTGACAGGAATTTTCAAAAATTTATTTTTGGTAATCCTTATGGAAATGGCAAATTATATCTGAATACACGAAGGCGGACACGACTTTTCTCATTTCTAAATCCAAGATGGCGGACACGTCTTTTCGAATAAATGCAATATGTGAATCGTTTTCGAGGTATTAGAGGTGCTCATCACGAATATGGCATTTATTTCTAAATCCAAGATGGCGGACACGACTTTTGAAATAAATGCAATATGGGTATCAATTTCGAGGTATTTGGGGGTGCTCATTACGAATATGGCACTCATTTCTAAATTCAAGATGGCGGGCACGATTTTTCATATAATGGCAAGTTGGGGATCGTTTTCGAGGTATTTGGGGGTGCTCATTAGGAATATAACACTTATTTCTAAATCCAAGATGGCGGACATGACTTTTCAAATAATAGCAAGTTGGGTGTCGTTTTTGAAGTATTTGGGGGTGCTCATTAAGAACATGGCACTAATTTCTAAATCCAAGATGGCGGGCACGATTTTTCGAATAATGGCAAGTTGGGTGTCGTTTTCAAGGTATTAGGGGCTGCTCATTCCGAATAGGAGCACATATTTCTAAATATAAGATGGCAAAGAATTAGAAGAAGAAGAATTAGAAGTCTTGTCCCCCATCTTGTATTCAGATGTACATGCCATTTCCTTATGGTTTACCAAAAATATATTTTTGAAAATTGTTGTCAACCATCTTGGATTTAAAAATTAATGCTACATTCGTAATAAGCACTCTAAAACTCCTCGAAAACGTCTATAATTCTCAATCGTTACTGTCGATCGACAATGTCGAGCAAATCTGTAGGCACCTTATTAAATACTACCCAATTCTTATTTAAGTCATATATGAACAAAAACCTACAAGCGAGTTTAAGTGCGACGATCGAATTTGAATATATAAATAGCCTGATATTACCTGTGGGTATGTTTATATGAAAAGTACACGATAACAATTAAGAACCTGAACCTGAAAGTTATTTATACACGATTTTGGAGAACTGACGATGACTTTTTAGTCAGTGTTAGTTTCCTGACATAATTTTAGTTAAGAACTTTTGAGTCTGGGCAAGACAATTTTTTTAAATGAGTGTATGATGAACAAGAATAATGATTTTTCACATGAAACTAATGAAGGCAAATACTAAATATATTTCGTAAAAATAGCTAACGTAAATTCCCTACAATGTTGTTGCGGCGGTGTACGTTTGTAGAAATTTTGCAACAGTCGCGATATTGCCTATTCTCAAAAAATTACGTAATATAATTATTTTGAAACAGAATAGTAAAATGGGGAGAAAAAACCCGTTACTTTGCAACATTTTCGTATCTTGTTGCAACGAAATTAATTTTCTGTTTTAGTGAATATTTAGATAAAAATACAAGTCGAAATGTGTTACTTCCTTGTGGAATGTGATGTTAGTGTCTATTTTATATTTGTCTGATCTATTTTTAAACCCAATTAACGCACATTTCGTCATTTTTAGCAAAAATTTTTGAGCTGCTCGCGGTTGAACTTGACCTTGAGCACTGACAGCCCGCTCGCTCGTGTAAACCCATAGGGCGTCCTACAATTTGCCTCACTTAGCGTGTGCGGGCTAGGTTTCTATGCGTTATTATTCTAAGGTTTTAAATCGTAAAGATCTGAGGGGCACTCCCACTACGTTACGCTCGTTACCCTGAGACGTAAGTTGACAAGTCCCATGTGCCACCAGCACTCTTATCCTTCAAAATCGGAAGGCAGTAATTCTCACATTACTGCTTGGCGGCAGAAATAGGTAAAGTGGTAGCACCTTCTCTGTCACAAGGAACTCTTTCACAAGTTCTACAGCTACTATTAAATATACTACTGATATGTTAACAAAAGTAGAGGTCTAGAAAACTAAGGACTTTAACACTTGGTACTTGATTGTTGCTTCAGTATATCGGGGAAATTGAATGCGTTTAAAAAAACTGCAGACAAGGGTATATAACCTTTCAAAAAACAATCTTATTTTAATGTAAACTTATAATAAGCTTATTGTAATATTACTCATATTTGTACCATGGTAAACCTATCAACCAAGTAATGTATTATTGCTAAAGTGACTGAAAGAACGAATGATTTCCCAATATTGTCTATTCCTTACCAAAAATAGGAAAGAAATAACGCTATATGAACTGTATAATGCCATCTCTTTCTTTTTTGATGTTCCGAATCGTCCTACCGTAGTATAATGTTAAAGTACTTAATATTATTTACATTCAGAGAATTTTGACTGTCAAAACAAAGTATGTTACAATGAAATCTATTTAAATTACGTTGTTGTCAATTATTTTTCCGCATATTCATACAGTAAAATAAATAAAACAAGCCGAGTCTTGATTGTCACGTTATGAATTCGGAATTATAGTCTAGTGTCAACTGTTAGTGTCGCTAAGGAGCGTATAGATGTTGCTGTCATAATTTTATGAAATAAACATCGCGTATTTTTATTTAACGAGAAGTTATTTCCTATGTACTATAAAATTAAAATAAACAAAATATTGAAGAGATATATGTAAATAAATAAGTTCAACTTAACTTATAATCATTACAAATCAATATTTTGACAATAAATTCGAAAATAATATTGTTTCCATTGCATCCGTGTAACTATTTTAAGATAGCTAAATTTGACATAAGAACAATATTACTTTAATGTTAGAGCCGCGACATAGTACCAACTGAGTGACCAAAAACATCATAGTTTTAACATTATAATAAGCTTACTTTATACGTGTCATGGTACGAAAATCCAATGTAAGGTAAAAGTAATATTGTTTTAAGAGGTTGTGGTAGGCCCCAAGGAGGCATTTCACAATACATTTTTTTAAGTTTTTCGGAGTATGAAAGGTAAATAAAATTTAATTTATGTGTTAAACAACCAAGAACCGATCAAGTATTTATCAGTAAATTTGTCTTTTTTTGCTTACCCTCTTTGTGACTACTGCCATTACTAGTGCTAGGCCCACTAGTAGGACCAGGTGTGGGGCCAGGCTTGGCAGCCTTATCAATAGCAGCTGTAAGGTCCCACATTTGTGCTGCGCCGGAGCGGTGGCCACAGAGCAACAATCGCCTCGGACGGAGCGCCCCTTCGCACTCGGCGACCGTGAAACATGATACTGCGGAGCTGTCTACTGAACGGATTGTGCATACTCTGTGAAACACAGAAGTTGTATACATATAAAAAGGCGTGGTCATTTATAATAAATAATAATAATAACATTTTAGCAGATATTTCACCTGTATTACAAGTCACCAGGCCCCACCCCTTGAATAACATTCCTAATTTCCATTAGGAATGTTACTCTCTAGTAGGGAGCATTTGCAATTTGCACTAATTAAAATAAAGTACTTTGTTATAATTTCGATGCAAATAATTAGTTTAAACACAATAAAAATGTCGTCCTTATTGTGTTCCACAAAGGAAACGTACAATTTTATACAGTGTGTTATTTTTTAACTGCGACAATATGGGGAATTCCGACTCTATAGGAGATAAAAGGGAATTGTCTTAACCATGAACTCTTTTTTTGTGAAAACAATTTAGGCACACTTAGTCAATTTCCTGGTCATGTGCGAAAATAAATTCATCAAAAAATCGTAGAAAGTTCGCTACTACATTTTCACAATCATTGTATTCTCATTTTTTTCAATTATTTTGATTAGTAAGACAACAGACAACCCAGTGGCATTGATGTTGTTTGTCTGGCTCGGTGTTGGGATTTTCAACCATTGTTTTTTTTATAAAATAAACCTTGTTTTCATGATACCAAGTGATGCGACGAACAAGACGTGCGCCTGGTGGTAAGCGTCACGCCTGTCCATTGCAATTGCAGCGCCACTTAGAGCTTTAAATTGCAAAGCGGGGCACTGCCACGGTGCTCAGAGACATACAGTTGACAAGGCCCATGTGCCTGTAATTTCGCCAGCACCCTTACCCTTCAAAGTACGGTGGGAGTACTTTCCTGGATAAACTTTTTAACACTGAGCTCTACTGCTTCTACTACTAAGTTTAACAGATAGTTAATACAAAATTATTTCAACAGCAATACTGCGCCAAAAAGGTTATAGATAGCACCGGACGGACAGACAGATTACGCGGTTAGACTGCTGCTTACGTAATTGATCTAGTGCAGTAGAAGTGCTTAAACAAAAAGCTGCAGTACAAATGAATCGATATTATTGGAAACTTTGAATATATCAACATTCCTTACCTTTTCCCATTGGACGCTAACCGCACATAAAGCGTATCTGTGTCAGGTACAACTTTTTGTATAAACATTTGCTCCTCGTCTTGTTCACCGTACGGTCCTGAAAAACAGGAGACCATCGATGTTATTATACAGCTTGAGGGAAAAGAACACCCACATTCATTGACCTAAAGGTCAATGCCCATAATATATTGTAAATAAAAAGTTGAGGCGGGGACTGAAGACTCGTCGGGTGTGGCTTAGGGGCGCGTTAGGGGGTGGATTAGGGGTTGGGTTAGGTAGTGGGTTAGGTTAGGTGCTTGTCATTGTTTGAAAAAGTCGTGCTCGCCTTCTAGGATTTAGAAATGAGTGCCATATTCGTAATGAGCATCCCGAAATACCTCGAAAGTGATACCCATATTGCATTTACTTGAAAAGTCGTGTTCGCCATCTTGGACTAAGAAATAAATGCTATATTTGTTATGAGCACCCCCAAATACCTCGAAAACGACACCCTACTTTCCCTTATTTGAAAAATCATGTCCGCCATCTTGGATTTAGAAATGCGTGCTATATTCGTTATGAGCACCCCGAAATACCTCGAAAATGATACCCATATTGCATTTACTTGAAAAGTCGTGCCCGCCATCTTGGACTAAGAAATAAATGCTATATTTGTAATAAGCACCCCCAAATACCTCGAAAACGATGCCCTACTTGCCATTATTTGAAAAATCGTGTCCGTCGTCTTAGATTTAGAAATGTGTGCCATATTCGTAATGAGCACCCTCAAAGACCTCGAAAATGATGTTCATATTGCATTTATTTGAAAAGTCGTGTCCGCCATCTTGGATTTAGAAATGAATGCTATATTTGTAATGAGTACCCCCAATTACCTCGAAAATGATGCTCATATTGCATTTATTTGAAAAGACGTGTCCGCCATCTTGGATTTAGAAATAAATGCTATATTTGTATTGAGTATCCCCAAATACCTCGAAAACGATATCCAACTGAACCAACCGGCTCCCCTACCGGCCCCTCAACTGATCCCCCACCGGCCCCCCAACCGGCTCCCCTACCGGCCCCCCAGCCGTCCTCCCAACCGGCACCCCAGCCGGTCCCCCAACCGGCCACCAAACGGCCCCCCAGCCGGCCCCCCATCTTCATTATTTTGTAAACTGACAATCATTTTTCGAAGAGTAGTATAAAATGACATATAATTGTATTTGTATGAAATCTGTAATGTTGAGAGAAATAAGTTAAACTATAAGTTTTGATTAAAATGCAATGTCAAAAAGTCATTTATTTATACAAGGTATATTTTTATGGGCTTCCGCAAGGTAACGCCTGCATCTATTAATTACTTAAAGGGTTGTATACAATGTGACCGTAACAAAATAAGTACTGTTTTGCTGTGTTCTACTGTTTCACCGACCAAACATTATGTGTACACATATATTTGTCTATTTATTAATACGTTCTAATAAATTGTTATATATTATTGAAGATATTAATTTTTTTTTAATGTTACTATCAAGTGGAAGCGTAAACAAAACAAAATGAATCTAACCAACCTGTCAATAACTTAAACACGGCGATTCACTATCCATATCAGCTTAACCGAAAGCATCAAAAACGTAAAATAAAAAAATTATGTACAGTACTTTCAAATAAACTGATTTATACAGGGTGTTTTCTAATATTTCGACTTGTTTTGAAAGTTGTAAACTGCAGAACAAAAGTTATTTCGACAGGTATTTCAAGAGCTCAAGTAGAAGCTATTGACAGTATGATCGTGACACCTGTTAGGATTTAAATGAAGGGATTTAAAGTTATTCATATCAATCAAGAAACTGGATAAGAAATCATTTTGTAATAAGTTATAAATTTTAGTTTTTCCTTAAGTTCTTATAACTAATTCTATATACTTCATGCCCTTTTCCCATAGGTGTATGCTGAGAACTTTCCTCTTGCTACGATCCTGACACATAACCTTCGCCTTATCAGCAGGCATCAGTTTATTTATTACTCAATCATGCCGAATCATGCCATTTGTTCTGTGCTAATCGGTTTGCGGAGAAATTGGTCTACCTTCTTGCTCATCTTGCAATTAAAAGAAGCTAATTGGCTACTATGGTCTGATCTAAAGCAATTTATTATTGATTTAGATACTGCGTCTATGTTGCAAAAATTATTATCAATATAAGTGAGGAGGAGGCAGTAATGCGAGTTGGTTCTAAGAAAAGATTAAAGAAAGAAACGACTCATCGGATTCAACGTAAACAACCTTGCGGGCAGAAATCAGATACTTTATTTTGAGTCAAATATTTTGAGCTCTAGGAAGAACAGATAGTCTTTCAAGAATTTTGAAGTACACTAAACTTGCCTTTGGCATTATCAGCTTTGCATGTTTTGACAATCATTACTCTAAATTCAATACTTACGATGAATTGTGCTAACGTTTCTTTTCCCCCAAAACGTGGGGTATGATGTACATCGTATTTCGTATAATGTGTTCTTAACATTTCACAACTGTTTAATTTGTTTTTAAATGATGTGCTAAACTCTTCACAGTATCAGTTTAACAATTAAGACCCGCTTTCACCGGTGTTCCTCTTACCCCACCTGACCTTACAAAGGGATAATAAGTAGAATTTTAAGGCCGCCTGTTGTACATTATCTTATTCTGTGATACTTAACTTTGTGCAATAAAGATAATTTCACATATTCATTCTGTATACTAACCGCAGTCGTTATGAGGTTGAGCTGTAGGTGCTTCCAGTGCGAGGACTTTGAAAGCAGCTTTAGGCGTTGTACCGGGCTGAGTGGAGATCATCCCGCGGAACCGCGTCACACGCCACGATCGTACGTGGTTGTACTCGCTGCATACTGATATTAAGTAGTTCTCTGATAGTGATACCTGTGGAATCATTAACTTCATCAATGTCATCATCATTAACACCAGCTTATTCATCATCAACCAGTATAATCGATACGATAAATGTGAAAATTTGAAGAAATTTTTGTTTTTTGTTATAAAGTTACTGTCGCGTCCAGCCTCTACGGATGACCAACAGAATGACTGGCTAGAGAGATTATATTTTTCAGATTACATACACTAACAGAAATTCAAGATTAGACCGACTTTTTTTGGACAAAAGACGAGGAGGACCAGATGATCAGACTACTGACTGAAGAAGAATACTTCCACTGAAATATTGTACAGACAGACCCTACCAGACCAGTTGCACCATTGATTCTTTAATTATTATATATAGTATGAGAAATTTAAAAAAAATTATAAACCATTTTTATTTGATGTCAAATAACGCATTTAAGAGCACTTAACTACTTATTAATAACATTTTAACAACAGTAACGAAGTGGAATAAATTAAATACTGAATATTATTTGATTACAATGCAATCGTCAATTCAATCAATTTTTATAATTCCAAGTGACGGGACGAACGAGTCGTGCGCCCGTTGGTAAGCGACACGCCTATCCATAACAGCTGCAGTGCCACTCACAGCTTTAAATCGCAAAGACCTTAAGGGCACTGCCACTGCGCCTGTCACCTTGAGACGTCACATGTGTCTGTAATTTCACCAGTACCCTTATATATAGAATTTTTTTCTGTCTTTACTAACTTAATCCATTTCAAAGACTTGCGCTATAAAAAAGTTGAAAAAAAATTGAAGTTCCAAACATAAATGTAAACTTTATAAAATAATTACATATAATCGTGTTTGTAAATATCATTTGTCATAAATTCTCACGATATTTTCCTTTACTGTATTTTCTTGTCTGAATAATAAGATTTACGAACAATGCTTCTTTGATTCCAGTTTTTCCGATTCTAAAAAATCGAAGTACAGAATTAGCAATTAATGTACCGATATTGTTATTTAAGTTAGATTGCATTAACACAAACCTTAGTGGTTTAAAATGTGACTAATTCCTATTTTGTTAACTGTTTTGTTTTTAAATGGTAATAAAAAGCAACGTTCATTTCCTAAATTGGTTCAACCGGGAATGGAATCGGGAGCTCAACAGCGCAAACTGTTGAGCCATCGAGGTGGCCAATCATGGATCGATGATTGTTTGAACAAATATCATAATTATATCATACCTTAGTAATAGGACTCTGATGTACAGTGAATGTTTGGAAGAGCTGTGGTCCGTGACCTACGGTTTCAGGATGTTGCACAATGACCCTTACGGAGCCGAATCTAGTACCGTATGCAATTTCTATCCAGTTACCACACAGATCTGGTGAACAAAAGTTAATTTATCTATTAAGGGGAGATCGCCAACGCGAAACGCATGTCATTTTCGCTCTTATTACATGGACATAAAGTTTGTCTGACCGGCTTAACGCGAATCGTATTTATAACCTTCACTGGGTTCGCCGTTGCAGCAAAGTAATTTAGTAAAAAGAATCTATTTAATCACCCATGAACTTGTAATTACTTTTACATTTGATACATTCATTCAACAGCGAAATTCAGTGTAACAAGTAAACACTCGCAATTTCTTTATAAAACACACCGAGTATATAGACGAAGATCAGAAATAGAGACGAAATGTCATTTAACTTGTTTGAAAACTATTCTGCCATATCATTACGGTGACAACTGCGCTCCTATTGGCCGGTCCGAATTTGAAACAATTGACGAGTGTCGTCAATTGTTTCACTTCAAATCGATTAGCTTGAGCCTTGCTATAATGGACGAAAATTGAAAAATTACATATTTCATTATCGATGAAATGTGATTCCGATTGTTTTGTAAATTTAATTTAAAAAATTAGATGTTTTGCTGTTTTTCCCACAACACCGAATGGAGCAGCCCCCCATAATTAGAAATATTATCTTCATTACAATAAATATAGAATATTTTTGGAATATACGGAAACGTACACACAGGTTAGTTGTTGGCGCTGTACTATTTCAGTTTTCTAATTTGTGATTTCAGTGCAAACGAGAGTTGATATTTAAAAGTGATATAATGCCCATTTGCCTGATGAGTCGCCAGAGATGGATGACCCTTATTTCGTCTCTATTTCTAGTATATTGTATACTCGATGATAAAACAAAATTTTGTTTGATTAAGTAAAATACTTTGGTGGTTCAATGTGTTGTATGCAAGTATACTTACTAGTTTTAGGAGTAAGATAGACTGATATAGCAGTAATTGGTTCTTGATTAGGGTCCTTGTATAACTGTGTTACCAGCAAATCGTTGTCCTTCATACGGAGCGGAAATTTCTGCATGTCTGTCGACAAAGGATACTTCATATGAGTTAACACATTAAGTTTTCGCGATCCGATTGAAGGTCTGTTCAAATTTATGCAAAAGTCCAGAAGACGGGCTATTCATAAGTTATAATCAGGGTTCATTGCAAACCAGCGCCACAATCAATTATTGCTGTGGCATAAGCTGAATGAAGTCCTTTTGCGTTCGCCACAATCGCACAAATTACAGTACAACGTTTGTAGTTGTTATATATACTTTTTTTCTTTTGTTTGTTTTGTCTTATTTTATTTTAATTTTTGTATTTTTTTATTAATTCTTTTTATTTTGTTTTGCTTATTTAAGTGTTTTATCATTTTTTTTGTATCTGTGTTGTGGCGTTGCAATAAATGTCTATTTTATATTAAACTCTTAATGAATAGAAATATGTAAATATAATAAGAATAGAATAATGTATAATAATAGAATAGAAAGGACTTACTAATTCTCTTAGTTACTTAAATTAGTGTCAGTGTGGAAGAAGTGTAGTTTTTCAAGCTAGTAGGTATGGTAGTAAAGAGTAAAAATCAAGTAAGAAACCGCTGGATGAAGGGACCAACTGCAAGAATTTGAATTGCAAATGCAAAACACATCGCAGGCGACTGAGTCCGATGGAGATTTAACAATGTAGAATGTATATTAAACAGGTAACGTAAATAGGAAAATATACCCAAGAAACAGTAGAAAACGCATAAAGATAATTAAAATTGATTATGAATACGAAGATCGAACACACAGAAAAATTTTTTCATCGTCGACCCGGTGGCAGTTGAACCCAAGTCCATACTGCATAGTAGTATTGCTCTAATCATTTGAGCCATGGATCCAGTTACCGAGTCGTCGAAATTCTCCTAATAATAGTAATAAATTAATAATATCCCACCGAAGATAGTAATTGCACTCTTTTTTTTTTGACATTGTATTTCATATTGAAGTAGCACATATGTATATGAAAATAGCCTTTAGAAGCATTGGAACACGTTTTGTATTAGTAATGGAACAAATAAATTAGGATTTTGAGAGTTTTAACTCTAAATTTGTTGTTGCGCGCAGCTTAATGCCTATCATAAACCTCAGCAATTGAAGGATCGACAAGAGCGAGAGCTCTTGCTAGACAATCATACCGATCTGGCTTGAAAAACAATACTCATGTCACACGCATACTCGTGTAACGATAATTGACAGATATGCTTTAAATTTGTCTTCTACGTCTGAAAAAAAATTTTCAGCTATTCTTATTACTGTACATGGCGTGTCAATTTTAATTCATCAATAACAAGAAGCTGGCACAACGTGTGAGAGCGGGTTGATCCCATGATGCAGAATTTGTTTTAGTTTGAACTGTGCTGTACAAACTTTTACGAAATAGACGTTTACTGTTATCATTGATACGAACATCGAACTCAAAAAAGAAATTTCTTCGGTGTAACTGATCTCGCACCAGTGTCTGTTACCATACCGGGGCAACCGATGTTAACCAACTGAGCTACTAAACCGAGTACTTATCTATGTGAATTTCTTTATATGTTTGTTATAACCACGGAAGAAAAAAAACAGTGGAAGCGCCTTAAGCCTCGATGACTATCAGAACCGATGTCCCCAAAACTCTCACTTTCACTATGATATCTTTATAATGATTAGTCGTAGTTTCTAATTTAAAAGGATGTAACAAATTCTGGACTGTTAATATTATTTAAACTTTACCCAGCTGGCATATCGTTGAAAATTCAATAACGATTTTATATTAAAATTTCAAAGTTCAATATCTATTATTGCAAGTTACGACGTTTCGATTTTATATTGCAATTTCATTCAATGTGCTATCTAGCGGTAATTGCTGGAAGACGACGAACGCATAACGCCTATTAATTTTCTCCCAAAAAAAGTCGATTATATTGCAGCGGTATAAGGTTCACTTCCGTTTTTTATTTATAACAAAAAATGTACTACGAAAAACAGATTTTTATTTCGAAAATTTATTTTAAAAAATCTGTGCTCTTTGTATCAATAATAATACCCAATTTGTAGAGTATTTAAAAAATATATACATATAGCAGTAAAACATGTTATTCAATAAATAAATATACGTTTACTATTTCTAAATAATACTTTGCCATAAATAAACTAAATAAGTTACAATAATAGCTGAAAAAAAATTACTTAAGAAAGCCTTAAGTTAATCTAAACTAAGACCTGGCAGAAAAGAACAAGACTTGCCAGTGTGTTGCGTTCGCTTCGCGGCGTAGTTTGGCGCATAACCTAAACCATGAGAAAACTTCGATTAGGGAATTATTCAGAAGCTGTGTAACGCCCTGAATAAACACAATATTTATCCAAGAATCATTCTATAATTAAACACAAAAAAATCAACAGAAGATAAAAAAAAATTATTAAGACTATTATCACGCAGTCAAAAACTTAACTGTGTAGGGCGCTTTCTAATTAAGGGCTCGTAGAAGCGCTGCAGTGGCGCGAATGTGGCGCGGTACGCGCATCTGTAGCGGTTCAGTATTTTTAGTTCACTAACTGTGTCTGCAAAAGTGGCGCGCGCGTGTAACGAGGACAGAGCCGCTGCAAGTGCGCTTTTAAATATTGTAATAAAGTTAGTTGTTTAGTAGTGCCGCGATTGCAGCGACGTTATACACTTTACACTTACACTTTGGAACGTTTTTATCATTAGCAGCATAGAATTGAAATTAAATCGTTAATGTCAAATTTGACTAAGTCTTCAAGCGAATTTTTAAAGGACAAATTGTTTGATATACCAATACAGAGTGTTAAAAGGTATTCGATTAATTAATTAAACCTAACCTTGTATACATAATAAGTAACAGTGAAATTTCGGTTACTCGTCGTAAGACACGGAGTCAACGTTCTTGTAGAACTATTTATTTTATTTATTATTTAAATGCGAGATTATTTTTTTAATCGACTAGTCCAAGCATAGAAATAAAAGGAGAAAAGTTAGACCTTGTTAATAAAGCAGTCTTCTTGGGAGTGACCTTAGATAGTAAACTTCAGTGGTTTTCACATATATCGTCCCTGGATAGCAGATTAAGCTCCGCTGCATACGCAGTCCGCAGAATACGTGAGCTTACCGATGTTAGTACTGCTAGACTAGTTTACTTTAGTTACTTCCATAGTATAATGTCCTACGGGATTCTCATGTGGGGTAAAGCGGCAGATATTCAAACCATATTTGTATTGCAAAAACGAGCGATTCGTTCTGTGTACCATCTAGGCTCTCGGGTATCTCTCAGAGAAAAGTTTAAGGAGACTGGTATCATGACTGTGGCATCACAGTACATTTACTCAAATATTTTATATGCCCGTAAAAATATACATAATTTCAATAAGAAAGAAGATATCCATAATATTAACCTTAGAGCTAAGTCCAAACTCATGGTACCACGATTTCGTTTAACCAAGGTAAACAACTCTTTTATGGGGAACTGTATACGTTTTTACAATAAGATTCCGGAGCATATATTAAGTTTATCATTTCCTAAGTTTAAAAACTACATTAAAAATATTTTGACCGAAAAATCATATTACAAAATTGAAGACTACGTTTTAGATAAAGATGTATGGAAAGACGACATGGCTCCAGAATCCACACAAATTTGATTCAAAGTGTATTCCATAGCATTTAAGTTTATTTGAAAAGAGCAATCCCTAGAGTTTCTTGCTCGTTCTTCTCAGGGAGGTCAGCGTGGTGAACGAGCAGTAGCTTAAATGTGACGTTTTTAAGTGTAAATTTATTTTACCTATGGAATAAATAATCTTTGACTTTGACTTGTGTGGAAACAGTTGGTTACATCCGGCACTAAAAATAATCCCAGAATAGAGCCAAACAATGAAATATTATATATATAATAGAAAATACTTATATACATAATATACAAATGAGACCATTTGCCTGTCAGGTATAAAAAAAAAAAAAAAAAAAAAGACCAACAACAGTCATATAAGTTAATGCCATTATTTGAAATTTAAAAAAAAAATTAAGCTGGCAACGAACTTATTAAAGGGGCAAATAGAGGATGAAAGTTTGTATTGGAGAACCAATAAAAGTATCAAAATTAGTACAGCACAGTGGGGCGGCACTCGAAGTACTTATTGCACGCAAACGAAGTCGTGGGCACCAGCTAGTGAAAAATAAAATAGCGCTAAACAGCATCTGAACAACCCCCTTACCGTCGTAACTTACCTATATAATTAATAGCTCCTGTCGCAGTGCCAAGCAATAGGAACGATCCAGCAGTATCATAAGTAGTAAGATGGGCCACATCCTGTGTTTGCCAGTGCTGCGTGCTAGTGTGCCAGACACCGGCTTTGCTACGGGTTCCGGCACCGCTTAAGGCGACAAGTTGGGGACCTACGAAGAGTAAGTGTTCCACTCGAACACCGAGGTTGAAGGTTCCTGAAAGGGTTTTATCCTTGTAAACAACATTTAACTGGATGATTTTGTTATCGAACGCTAATATTCACAATAACGATAAATTAGGATAAAGATTAATTTATTTCATTATAACTTAATCTAATTCAAGTAAAACAAACGCAAAAGATAGCTGTGATAATAACATTAAATAATCTCAGTATAGAGTACTAAAAAATCAACCTCAAAAAGTCATGGAATTACATTTATTTGCCAACTTGTATTGAAATTGGTTAAAGGAAAGTGCACGAAACCGGATTCATATCCAAGTTTGCCACCCTTAGAGGTGAAATATTTTTTATAATTCTTCAAATTTAAATCGGACCACTACTAAGGTACCCTCTTTGCAACAAAAAATAAACATAACTTCGTTTAGAAAGACAATATCCATAATATTAACCTTAGAACTAAGTCCATGGTACCACGTTTTCGTTTAACTAAGGTAAACGATTCTTTTATGGGGAACTGTATACGTTTTTACAATAAGATTCCGGAGCATATATTAAGTTTACCAGTTCCTAAGTTTAAAACTTACATTAAAAGTATTTTAATTGAAAAGTTATGACTTTTATAATATGACTTTTTTAATATGTTACAAAATTGTAGACTACGTGTTACATAAAGATGTATGGAAAGACAGCGTGAATCTAGATTCAACGCAAATATGATTCAAAATGTATTTTATAGCACTTAAGTTTATTTGAAAAGAGCAATCCCTCGAGTTTCTAGCTTATTCTTCTCAGGGAGGTCAGCGTAGCGAACCAGCAGTAGCTTAAAAAATGACGTTTTCAAGTGTAAAAATTTTACCTATGGAATGAATGATTATTTGACTTTGACTAAAGAATCATCAAAATCGACTCACAAATTTTATCGCGTAACATACATACAAAAAAAACAGTCGAATTGAGAACCTCTTCCTTTTTTAAAGTCGGTTAAAAAGGAACCTTAATTCTATAATAATGAACCTTCTTATGAGGGTTAATTATTATACAATTATTAGAACTTAATAGTGTAGTTGCGATAAGTGATTCACGTGATTAATTGTGTCAATAGATAGCGAAATTCAAAGATTTTTAGGTAAAATTCAGTGAATTCGTAATATGTTTATTGGTTAAAATGGCACAAAAGTCAATCAAGATTAGGCACTAGTATTTTTTCCTTGTACATTACCGGTTGGATTATTATATTGGATTATTGGAGATATTGGATTTGTAAAGGGAATAAAATTATTTGTACATAACTAAGTAGGTTATGTAGCGGTATTTGCTATACCTCGTACATTACCGGTCCGCCATAATGGTTTTGTAAAGGGAACAAACATTCCTACTACATTATCTGCATTTGTAGCAGGAATAATTTTTCAGTGCTGGTAATGTAGGCTGGTTATGTTCGTGGAAAAATTCAAGTTTTACTACGAGCATTAACTTCGTGACTATTTGAGTGAGTTCTGGAATACGATCTTTCGATTGACACGCAAAATAGGCGCCTGCTGGGGGCCTAATGTGAGCTCTTATTTCCACGCAGTTTACACCGTAAAGTAAACTATCTTCTAATTTCGTATTATGAACTGGTAATACCAGCCAGTCAGCGGTCTCGTGACTCTAGGCTGTCTTCTGCCCGAAGTTTGGCTGGCAATGTCGATTTACAAATGTTATTTTGACATTAAGTAACAGCAGTAAACCATTCAGTTTCGTGTCTTGGGGGCCTAATATAAACTCTTATTTCCACGCAGTTTACGCTGTAAACTGCCTTGTAATTTCATCTTACGAACTAGTAATACCAGCCAGTCAGCAGACACGTGAGACTAGGCTGTCTTCTGCTCGAAGTTTGGCTGGCAATATAGTACTACCTTAGACGATGGAAACCAAAGGATATGTCATATTGACAAAGGTATATAACTCAGACGTTATATGTATATGATGCATTTCGACGTTGAAAACATAAACATTTTATTGTCCTTGTTTAACTACTGCGTGCCGTCGTAAATCAAAAGAGATAGCATTAGAGAGATAGTGTTGTTCTGGTAAGCAGACATTTTATCGATATTCTGTTATTAAAACAATTCACTACGAGGTTTTTATTTTTTCATAATTATTATTTTTATTTTTGTAATTTACGTACAAATGAAAAAGGAAAGAAAGAATGGTTGGAAATTATAGGACTGCCGAACATAAACATTGGATCAAATACCATTTTCGTTTGTTCGGTCCATTTTGAAGAGTAAAATTTTAATAGAACTTTGAATTACATGATAATGCAAAAGATGATGTAAAGATGTAAAATTATATCTTGATTTTAATAATTCTTGGCAAATTAAATTTGTAACTCCTGACATTTTTATTGTTGTAGTAGTTTAATATATGATTGTTTAAGATGCGAAACATGTTTGTACTGGCACTGCCTTTTGTTACATCTTCTGTTACACGTAATTAAGCGAATAAACGTGTTATTAATATGATATGTGATGTTATGTTTATCGATAATATTACTACTATTACATCAGTAATTTTATTTATTTCGAAAATTAAAAGGAAGTGTTAAATATTCACCTAAATCAAAATCACTGATATTTATTCTATACCAATGCATAAATACAAAACAGCTTACACTATTTGGAAACCTTTTAAAATTTATTTTTAATATCAATCTTGAGATTGGAAATGCGTAGGGATGTCCAGATTTAGATTACAATTTTTTTATATTTTTTTAATATCCTCTCAAATTCCATTTTTTTCTGTGCAAATTCACTTTTCGTAATACATGAGCATTTAAAAATGCTTCAAAATCTCATATGACATTTCCGGATATTCCCATATTTATGACATAAAACATTCCCAAGTGGAATATTGACATACTTTAATTAAACTTTCATTAATCATGCTTTGATTACAATAAACTATACAAATTACAAACATGAAAAACAGTTTTAACTTTCAAGCCATACATTTGCAAGTCGATATTGACTTATCTATGATTATGGTACAACACAGAAGGAAACCACAAGTTAAACTTTCCTACGTGAAACATGAATATAATATGTATTGAGCATTGAGTAGAGTTCTAGAATACGATCCTTAGTGTCCTTCACTTGCTCAAGTTTCAATACGAGCACTCGCGCCAAACTACAACTTTGCAGCCTTGCATAATAAATAACTATTATATTCTTTTTTTTAAATATACATTTTTTTATTTTTTTTTAAATTAAAATTTAAATAAATTAGTTTTGTTTGGGGTATTGTTTCGTAATTATACATATTATATTCATGTTTCACGTAGGAAAGTTTAACTTGTGTTTTCCTTCTGTTTTGTTTAGTTTTTTTCTTTTGTGGTGTCATTTGTGGTAAATAAATAAATGTAATTTCTAACTTTTAAATAAATATAACAGTAAGTTCCTAACGACGTATGCCACTCACCAATTAAAGTTCTTCGAATAGGTTCACTGTGCGTAGAAAATGCCCATAACCGCACCAGTGGACCACTTGCTATACCCAACATGACGTCAGTGCCCGATGAATTGTTCCCGCTCGAGTTAGCGCCACCCCCACTTGTTTTAGCGTTCAAGGCTATCCTCTCTATCACGGAGTCTTGTACAGGAGATTGAAACACTACATACCAACCACATGAATCTGTTAATCTGAAAAGTTATAGGCTATTTAGCGTGAGGTCTTTAGAAACTAAAGCTAAGAAAGAACTCACGGAACGGTAACCGCCCGCGCCCGCCGTTATTGCTGTACCACGCCTTCCGTAAATTTAGATATATATGTAAAATTTAGTAGCACACTTCACGACGCGTTTTATGCTAGTGGCGCAGACGGTTGCTCGCGGTAGCCGCAGCATCTGCGGGGTACTAGCAGGACCGCGCGGGCGGTTATCATTGCACTCTGTGGTCGGTTCGTCGGCGACGATCTCGATCGATCGTAAATAACTGCGTGACTTACGATCATCTCCCGCCACGTTTACGGTTCTTTCCGCAACCGCGGCAGATACGTGACGACACAAACCCGCGGTGTCGTTAGTATTGAAATAAAACAGCTATCCCGCAGCCGCATCGGGAGGGTGCAAAACCACTTCGTGAGTTCTTAGCCTAAATAAAGTGTCAACGTTATGAAACTAACCAATCATGTACCACCTGATTTGAACTATTTCATTTTATTGCTTTTAAATAATACAAATTCTGCCGTCAACTAAAACGGCTAAGTGACAAATGGTCAAATATCTGTTTTAAATAGAAAACGATAGAGCACACAATTCTCTTTTAAAAATATTTAAAATGAGTTAACGTGTTCTACTCATCGGAACTTACCCTAACGATGCATAGCTGAAATATCATTAAACAATTTTAATATCCTAAAACTGGGTTGTGGTTTTTTAAGATATCTCAAAAACGATATCTCCGCATTTTAGTTAGAGGACGGCAGAATTGATACATTGACAAGTTAATCGGGAACGTTGGTGTTGGAAGAGAACAATTAGTGTTAAGAAAAAAGGTTTTATTGATGTTATTATCACACTGTAATTATAAAATCAAACTCAAATAATCTTTATTTCATAGGTAAGTAAATTTAAACACTTCAAATAGTCACATTTATCAAACTCTACTATTTATTCGTAAGGCACATTTGACAAATAAAACGACTGAGCAAGAAACTATGGGATGCTCTTTGCAAATAAATCATTTACATCTGCACATATTAATCATTTACAGTTAGGAAAGGGCCCGTCACGGACACAGAACGTTGGTTTGTTGGAAAAAACAAATATACGTGATTTAAATCCGGAAAAATAGTTTCATTTCCTATGTCATAATATCGATAATCAAACAACACGCTACTATAACATACAATAAAAATTATAAGTGGGGAAAAATGAGTTTTTTTACGATAGTTTTCCGAATATTGGTTTGTTGCTCCAGTACAGGGTATTCCCTCGTCAAACCAGTAGGGTTAGCACGACGGTTGCGCGAGAGCGACATAAAACATGAAAAAAATATCTACGCGAGAATAGCAGTATCTCGCGCTTTAAGTCGCTCTCGCGCAAGTCGTGCGCTTACCGTGCTAACCCTACATATGTGGTAGTCAGGGCCATTATTATCATTGATATTAGCGGACTTTACACAGACACTCGCGCGTGATACAGCAATCTTGCGCGAATGAGTGCAAAGACGTTGGAAGGAAAATGGAAAGACCGCGCGCGTACGCTCATCAGCCGCGCGCGCAATCGCGAACTTCAACACGCGCCAGTTTCATTTATACGCACCAGCCTTTATACGCACGCTTTTTCAGTTGTAACGAAAACGAACACGAACAATCGCGCGCGAAAGTCCATTATACTACGTCCATCCATTTTTTAACCTTTGGCAACTCGAATTCCAATCAATTAGTGATGTGTTTGCGATTCAATTTTTTTTATAACAATCGATTTTATTTATAAAGAAGTGAGTGAATGAATGAATGTGAGCGGCTTTAAAAAAGAAGATATTGTCTGTATGGGATCGTGATGTTGCTTTTGACAATTTGTGTACTCAATTAATAATTAATGTTAATGAGGATTCAAGTGATGATTTCCGTTCATATGAAGAAAAATCCGACGATTCATTATAATAAACATAAATAAGAATTTATTATAATTATTTATAAGTCATTTAATTTCATTATAATTTACTAGACAGGTACCTAAATTTATCAACTTAAATAATCTTCGTTACATAATCTCTTGTCTCGATAAAATATCGGAGATAAAGGGCAATTCGCTTCACCAAAATTAAAAATATAAGAGACCAGGAAGTATTGATTTTTTTTTCTATGGTTGTAGGTCCATAATTACGGAACTTCGGAGGCATGCATATGTCAAAAGTTAAATAAATGGTCGTACAGATTTTTTAAGCTATACTTCAGCTTAAAAAATCTGAAACAGGTAATCGCGCACAATTCTCGCGTGCAATCCCGTACCCTCCTGATCACGCGCGATTGAGTGACGGTGTAAGGGGGCTATTGTGAACACATTTGAAAATGGTAAAATTAAAGCAAGTACGCTTGCATGTTTGAAGTGATTATGTGAAGGAAAACAATATTTTACCTGTATCCAGTAACAAAGTGAGAATACGCAACTGCTATCCAATTGTGATGTGCTTTTATTATTTGAACCTTCATTGTGTCTGTCCACGCATTGACTGCAATATAAAAATGGAAAATATAATGTAATTTCCTGGTACACCTTGCATTGTGAGGGAATGAAAATACATTTTTGTAATATTTAATATTTTCTATTTAGTATTTTCTTAATTGGTTTTGATGCAAAATTATTAAGTGTTCCAGAAAATACTTCTTATATTTTTGGGATGGACGCCCAGCTAACCATACTTTGTCAGTACATGCATAAAAGGTACATTACACGATGGATATTATGTAATAAAGAGTCCATATAACACCACCACTTTAAACCCTATGCAGAAGTACAAATATTCCAAAAATTAAGACACATTGGAAATAATAACAAGTCAAGCACTACGCGCAGTGTGTCAATACGACAATCCCAACTTAACGGCGTATCGTAAATTTCAGGTTAGTTTTCTCTACATAATCTCGGTGGCAATCTTTAATATTTAAATATTCTAGAATATCATCATGAAGTATTACTTATTATTCGATTGTAGTGTCCTGAAATATTTTTTTTATATTTCACAATACTTAATAATAAAAACTGCCACCGAAATAAGGTGGAGAAAACTCACCTGAATTAGCCATTAATAATATTATCTAAATATCACCAATGTCTATACGCGACAGCCAATCTTCTATCAGCATCTCTACCATGATTATACTGTGACAGTAAATATTTCACAATTTTATATGGCCAATTGTACAGCGCCCTCTAGTGGTCCCCAAAAACAGTACTAAAAAAACCGACCTCCCCTAGCCTTAGAGGTGGAATATTTTCTTGAAATTCCACATTCACAGGACCACATCTGAGGTACCCCTCTTTCCAACAAGAAAAGAATCATCAAAATCGGTTCACAAATTTTGTGTTTTCGCGAAACATACAAACAAAAAGCATACAGTCGAATTGAGAACCTCCTCCTTTTTTGAAGTCGGTTAAAAAGAAGCAACATTTTACATACAAACATTATACGCGGTCGCTTGAAATAAAAGTGACTACATGGTAAAGGTACAGGTATAATAGTGTCTAGTAGTATGTCTACTAAATTTACATATGTCTTAAACGAATTAAGTTGATAAGACACTCTTGGCACAACGTATTAAGTGTCTTTTCCATTGCAAGCATTGGTTTAAAAGTCCTTTATTTTAATGCAAGTGGACATCAGGGTTAAGTAATTTTAATAACATACAAATAAAAATAAAACATTATTTTAGTATGGTAATAAAAATTGCTGAAATTAAAGTATCAATCTTAAAATAATAAAATAAAGTTTAAATTTGAACATACTTTCAGGGGGTCGCAGCACTTTATGGCAGTCCGTATTTCCGAGAGAGGCTGCTCTAGAGTGGCCTCTACCACATCGACTGAAAACAAGCCATTGGCGGTTAGTGCTTTGTGTGTCGAGGTCACGAGGTCGACTCCAGTAGGCGTAGCAAAAACGGGCTCGACTTGCGCGAGATACTGCTATTCTCGTATTGAGACCTCGCGCTTTATGTCGCTCTCGCGCAAGTCGTGCCTTATCGTGCTAGCCCTACAGGTAGGAAAAAATTAGGGAACCAACTTACTAAAACGGTTCTAGTCTGGATCATCTGGAGAAGTTGACTCAGAAGTTAAATTCGTCATTCTTATGCATATATTACAGGGAACTAGTAGGGCTAGCATGACAAGGGGCGACTTGCGCGAATACGACATAAAGTGCGAGATCTATATGCGAGAATAGCAGTATCTCGCACTTTTTGTCGTTCTGGCGTTAGCGCCCTATCGTGCTAGCGCCACTGATATTATAAAATAAATGTGTGAGACAAATAAATTTGTGTGACACATTTGTTTTTTAAAAACGCAAGTTCATTTGGGGGTAAAGATGAGTGTCATTGGCTGCATTTAAAACCACTCATGGGTGCACATGTGTATGTTTATACCTCAACTGATCCTGAGATGGTATCCTGCCAACTGTACGAAGGTCCAAAGATGAATTTCTAGAATGTGTTCTATTGGCTGAAGTATCTGTGTTTGACGCCGTGGAGTTCTTTCGTGAACAACTGTTGCCGTTTCTTCCATTACCGTTGTTTGGCAGTTGAGCGTTTACTGAAATGTTTTCATTTCTTTTTTAAACCATTATCGAAATACTTATACTTAAAACCAGATCATTTAAATTTGTATTAGGTTATACAAAATTCGTGGCCGGGTTATATTTACGTTAGTTTTGTCTACCTGATTTCGGTGGCAATTTTTGTTATTTAAGTATTTGAATATATTAAATAATATTTCAGGATATCACACTCAAATATTAAATAATATTTCATGATAATATTGTAGAATAACAGTCTGAAGGGTACAGTCACTGCGCTCGTCGCCCTGAGACATAAATTGACAAGTTCCATGTGCCTGGGATCTAATTCTAATTTAACCAGCCCCCTTATCTTTCAAATCGATACACAATAATGGTTGCATTACTGGTTGGTGGCAGTACTTCCCTCGACAAACTCTTTCACAAGGTGCCCTAATGCATCTCTAGTTCACTAATTGTGACTGCAAAAATGACGCGTGCGTTTCATTCCTGTATTATTCTATTCTTTGTGCGCGCGTGTCACGACAGCGACAGTGGCGCTGCAACTGCGCTTGTAAATATTATATGACCATTAGCAGTGGTGCGGCTGCAGCGTCAGAGAGGTACACTGCAGCGCTTTTTTTGGACGCGCACTAAACCACTCTCAGATAAGACCCGTACCCAGCTGTTGTTCATATCATATGGATTGAGAAAAAAAATGGTTTTCTTTAATCAACTACAGCTACATCCTGTATATAAAACAAATTACATTGAGGAAAATGGTATTTATGTAAACAATTATTTATAGTTTTCCTTAAGTATTTAGTATATTAAGTATATTAAGTATTCAGACCTTAATATTAATTCTTCCATTTTATAATAAATCTGATATTATTTATTATTTACATAGAAGAAAAATCCATGAACATTACAAACTCACAATGGGTATGTTTGACATAAATTTATCTTTTACGTGTAATCTCAAATTTTACGATTTCAGTATGTAAAATTTAGATTGCCAAACTGATGTAACCATGAAGAATTTTATTTTTTTGCAGCCATACTCTATGAATTGATTTAAAATTTAGACCGTTTTTGATAACGTCGAACAAACTACATACATGAAAAGACGAGAATCGTCTATTACATTAAATTGATACAGTTGTCAAACTTTTTATAGTTATCAACACATTTATAAATCCACCTTGTTCACAGTGACTTTATAATGTGTTTTTTTTAATTAATATCCATCACTTACTGTTTGATAATATGGCACATTTATAATGGGACTATGATTGTTTTACCACGCAAAGATAATATTTACTTTCGGTCACTAGGTTTACAAGTAACTGTGATATAAATTTGAAAAATATAAGTTAGAGTAAAAAATTTGTACCATTTATTTAATTTAGACAATGTAGTTAAATCACTGTTAACAATGCAATTTGGAAAACAAATTATAGATTTGTAAGGAAATGGTACATACATACAATAGGCCTTTATTTATAACTCATTTAAATTATGCTCTATTTACTCTAATTATTCTGTTATTTTAAAATACTAAATACTCCATTTCAATAAGAGTAACATACTTTTTCTCAGCCATTAAGGAAATGCTGTACATACTACAGAGAGGGTCACTATGGACAGAAGAACTGTTAATAGTGCAGAGCAGTATTATTTTAGAGAAAAATATAACCAATATAAGGTAATCCTAAATCAAGAAGTACAACTAATTTAAAAATAAAACAACTTACATTGTGGAGGCAGATATCCATAAAACAGCACATCCCCACATGAAGAATGATTCATCTCATCACAAAGCGCCAATCTCCTACTCAGTGGAGTGATGCCGAAGTAATCACATTCATGTCTCAACGCTCTTATATTTACGTTATTAAGGTCTATATCTCTTGTCCTGAGGAAGTTGAGGATAAGGCCAAATAAGTTTGGATCTCTGTCAATGAATATGGCTCCAGTTTCATCTCTGACTGTGGGTATCCTGCCACTTAATAGTGCTGTGAAGAATGTGTCTGGTACCCATGTCAAAGTATGCCAGGATGTAGCGAATCTATAAAACACAAATTAATGGTTATATTCTATTTAACATTGAGTTATTGTTACTCGCATTCACACAGTGTTGAGAGTACAGAGTTTGAAGCCTTGTTATTATTGTAATTCTCTAGCATATTTTGAAACTTAAGGACGAAAGGTATTTAGGGCGCCTTCAAATGAGGCGCCTATACAAGCGCTACTGTGGCACCATTACTAATTTTCATACAATATCTCATGTAATATTTAGAAGTGCAGTTGCAGCGCCACTGTCGTGACACGCGCGCTGCCACGCCACTGCAGCGCTTCTATAAACAAATGTGACCTTAAAGTAGTAGTTACGAAATTAAATTATCAAACTCTTCCAAGTAGAAGCTTACTTTTGCTATTTTACATAAACATAGTATAGTAAAATGTATGTATGTATGTATAACCAAAATGTTTATAAATACTTGTCTTGTAAACTTTGTAGTTTAGCTTTTTTAGCTCTTTCTTCCCTGAAGTATAGATTTATTACTCTTATCTAATTATTTTCATTGATTTAAATAACTTTGTAGATTAAATTTACTTTATCAATTTGAATTTATTGGTTGGATATTGTATTCTTTTTTTTTTCTTTTTTTTTTTATTCAAGACTATGTCAAGCCATATCAAATGTTATACTTCTGAAAGTAGTTCCGTAAGGAGGTACTTTCAGAAGTATAATATATATGCGATTTTCTCGCATATTCTATGTCAAAATAAACGACGCGATATCAAATTTCTAGGAGATACAAGGAGGAGTTCCGCAAGGTTCCGTTGTGGGGCCAACTCTGTACCTCATATATTCATCACATGTACCTGAGTCTGACAATGTAATGACAGCCACATTTGCTGATGACACAGCAGTTTTAAGCTCTGATACCAAACCTGACGAAGCGTCACGAAAATTACAAACGCACCTAGATAAGGTATATGCGTAGATGTCATCCTGGCGGATCAAGACAAGAGCAGTAAAACCCAAACATGTCACCTTTACCTTGAGACAAGAAGATTGTCCTCCAGTAAAGTTAGGCCTAGAAACTCTCCCACATAACAAAGTAGTAAAGTACCTTGGGTTATACATTGATCAGAAACTAACATGGAAGACCCACATCCAAAAGAAACGTGATAAACTCAATTACAGAATCAGGTACTTGGAGTGGCTACTGGGTAGAAGATCTAAAGTATCTCTAGAAAACAAACTAATTATCTACAAGGCAGTTCTGAAACCAATTTGAACCTATGGTATCGAGCTTGAGGAAACTGCTAGTTAGTCAAACATTGACATTCTGCAAAAATACCGAAACAATATTCTTAAGTAATTTACAAATGTTCCATGGTTCACTAAAATAGATAAGATCCACAAATATTTTAAAATGCCTACAATTATTGAGGAAATAACTAAGCTAACTAAGTCCTATAAAGAAAGAATAGCCACTCGTACTAAGCATTGTGTGTACCACCACGGACGAGAAGATGGAAGGGTAAACACATTTGGGATTCAATTAACAGAACTGAATACTTATCCACATAACGGCAACCCAGCGTGGGAAGAGTATGCCCAACATACAAAAATATATTAAAACATGAACTGCTTAAGGTTTCACATAAAACTGATTGCATGTTGGCAAAAAGATAAGAAAAAAAACATCTGAAAGGATCTAAAAGTATGCTAAAGTTTAATAAAATCTTAAGGTAAAAAATTAACTTATCTAAGTTTAACTTGGATTCATACATTAAATCACTTATTGTAAGGTGGTCGCATATTTTTAAGGTAAATAATATTGCGATAAGGAAATGTTCATGTTAAAAATTATTTCCAATTAGAAAACAATTTTTTTAGGACAGAAATTTAATTTACTGTGTCTTCTGAACTGCTATAAAAGATCCAATTATTTGCTTGAAACTGAATAAACGTCCGTAACAATTTGATAAATAGAGCATCGAACTGTACATCATAGCTATATACAACAATCATTTTGAACCGTTTAAGAGGCGTGGTACTAAGCTCAACACCATCTCATTTTAAGACACGATGCAACTAAAGACCAAAAGTTTACGATACCGTGTAAAGATTGAAAAATAGTAAATATATCACGTCTTTTTCCAGTGTCTTACTTACCTAGTTCCTCCTATGTTTAAATTAACGATTTCTTGATAATTGGACATTTGTTATTAAATAATAATTTTGTTAAACATGTATTATTAAAGGAGTTTTAATATATACAATCGAATTTATTTAAATTCTGAAACCAGCACAATCCGATAGCAAATATCCCAAGTAGTACCTGCAAACGTCAACAACAGCTGTCAAGAACATATCAGTGTTGCATGAGGTAAAATGTTTCAGCAACAGAAGGACGACATATTACAGTTTATCACCAAATCGCCAAACAATAGCGTTTAACAGTGACCTAAAAACAATGTGCTTTGTTGCATGATCTAAATGTTGTTGAAATGCCGGTACCCAAAGTCAAAAGATAGTTTGATTAGTACAAAATAAAAACAGAAAAGAATCAGATTTTTCCAGTTGTCATTTCACATGTTTCACGATGAATGCAACTATTATTTTTTTAATTCTGGCAACTGATTTTTATGAGAGACGTGTCCGTCACTTATTCATAAAAGTCAATTTTTGTAAAATCGAATTGTTGGAACTGATGTATGAAAATACATATTTCGTGAAAATTTAGACTAGCCGTTAATATAATCCAACTCAAAGATGCCGGCTGCCGCAGTTGGGAAGCCGGGGAGCAGTCCCACAAAGACGATGTTCAATAACATGACCGGCTTTAGCACGCTGATCACAGTGACCGTGTTGTCATTGGCTTGGTTGGCCGGTTTCGCATCCCGGCTTTTCGCTGTTATACGTTTCGAGAGCATTATTCACGAGTTTGATCCGTGGTAAGTGATAATACTTCTTATCAGAATCCTCTGACCATTTTGGTAACGTCATCATGTATTAGTTTAACCTCGGACATGTTTCAGGTTCAACTACCGGAGTACCGCTTATATGGTGGAGCATGGGTTTTACAACTTCTTGAACTGGTTCGACGAACGAGCATGGTACCCGCTGGGGCGTATAGTCGGGGGCACCGTTTACCCTGGACTTATGATTACATCAGGGACTATACATTGGGTTCTGCATGCCTTGAACATTCCTATCCATATCAGAGATATTTGTGTGTTCCTGGCTCCTGTATTCAGGTGGGATACTGCCTCCTAGCTACAGCTACATTGCACAGTCTTGGTTTCTTGAACTAAATGGTAATTTTTTCCTTTTAGTGGTTTAACAGCCATAGCAACCTACCTACTGACGTCTGAGCTATGGTCTCGTGGAGCTGGTCTATTTGCAGCTTGCTTCATAGCAATAATTCCTGGCTACAGCAGCCGCTCCGTAGCTGGCAGTTATGACAATGAGGGCATAGCCATCTTTGCTTTGCAATTCACCTACTATTTGTGGCTAAAGAGTGTGAAAACTGGATCAATTTTCTGGTCTGTCTGTACTGCACTGTCCTACTTTTACATGGTAAGATTCAATTATTGTCATTTTTATTTGAAATTATACTGCAACATTTATATGTACCTATCAAATTCTTAATCTTTATGAGGTACCTAGCAAAATGTAAGATTTATTTCCCTTCTCACAATTAAAATTGCACTTAAGAGTTTAAATGAGAACTGCATTATACTGTATAATACTTTTGCTTTGGTGTTATCATAATCATTACAATAGACCACATACTATTTGTAATCCTTAAATTTGTAATTTTTAATCACAAGTTTCTTACAAATATTGATTTTGGTGCATTCAAGAAGATTTAAGTTTTTGAGAATTCTATAAAATACAAAAATACCAATATTTTATAATTTAAACCATTACTATCTATATGTGCTTACTCCCCTGTAGGACTTCGTATGTGTACAGAATATCTATCAATATATCTATCAATGGCCCCACTGCATAAATGTGTACTAGGAAATGAAATTTTTTCCCATGGTCATGGTATGTGATTACCATGATCACCATGGGACCTGTAAAGGTTGGTTTGTTTGAAAAAAAAAAAAAAAAAACGAGATTCAGGTGTAAAAAATTGTTTCATTTCCTATGTGTAACAATCACAATGTTTGTTTGGTGGGATGTCAATATATTACCATTGATTAACATTTTTTCCTGTTATTGAACAATAATAGTACAGTATTGGAATATTTTCATTCCATTTAAAAGTTACAATTATTCATTTTTCTGGTTCTTAGGTGTCAGCATGGGGTGGCTACGTATTTATAATCAACCTGATCCCCCTGCATGTATTTGTGCTGCTTATCATGGGCCGGTTCTCTCAAAGATTGTTTGTCAGCTACACCATCTTTTACATCATCGGACTGCTGTGTTCGATGCAGATTCCATTTGTTGGATTCCAACCAATTCGGACTAGTGAGCATATGGCTGCTTCTGGTAAGTTGTTTATATAACAATCATTCTTCCATAGTTCATGGTTACCTATTGTATGCGCTAGCTTCTATGAATGCTGATGTAAAGTATGCTTTAATTTAAAAAAACTGTACACCTGGTTTTTTTTTATTCGGAGCAACAACATCTATTAATCACGATTTCTATTGAATATTTTTAGTTAAAGCTAGTTACCACCAATTACAGTTGTCCATATTTTCATTAAGAAATATTTAACTTATGGCAAAAGTAAGGTAAAACTAACACCTCAAAAAAAAAAACAAACACATACCGCCTATTATAATATGTATAGCAAAAAAAAAAGAAAAAAAAACAAAGCGATGTGCAGTGTGCAATCCTGATCTACAAAAAAGCGTGAATTAAAAAAGAATGTTAATAAATATATAGACTCGAAACAAGAATACTAAACCAATTCTGCAAATGATACACCCCACTGTATTCAAATTTAAATTTCAGTTTTTTTCAAATATTTTTTCAGGTAGTACTGTTTCAAATTTCCTTTCAAAAGTATACTTAGATCCTACAAATAGATCCAGTCCATAAAATTTTTGATTAAAAGCATGTGTGATTTGTGAGTATTATTCTCCAAAGATCCCACCATCATTGGAACCATTAATGAAATGTATACATTATGTATTTTTTTCGAATTTTTTAAAATTCACTGCTAAAAAGGGATCTATTCAAACCGCCAAGCAGTAATGTGAGCATTATTGCGTTCTGGTTTCGAAGGGTACGGGTTAAAGGGGAAGGGTAAGGGGCTGGTGAAATTACAGGCACATGGGACCTCTCAACTTATGTTTCAGGATGACAGGCGCAATGGCAGTGTTCCTCTGATCTTTGTCCTTGCAGGCTCTGAGTAGCACTGCAACTATTATGGACAGGCGTGTCGCTTACCACCAGGCGCACGACTTGTTCGTCCCATCACTTGCTAATATATAAAAAAATCCCTGGGCTGTATAATTACAATTGTTAAAAGTATTGGTATAACATATATGTATTTTTTTTAAAGAAAAATCTAAACTCCGCGTATTTATCACATCATGTGTATCTTACAGGAATTACTATCACAAAGCTATACACAATATTTTGCCACACTTATGTCCATGCTTAAATTGATAAGACTCTATAACACAAAGATGATATTAAGAGTGTCTTCCGCATTGATTTAGTACGTAGTGAAATACAAAATAACAAATTGATAAATTGATTGTTTAAATATTATTATGTAACAGCAAATCAATTTAAAATTAAGCCTTAATCAACATTTTATGTTATATACTAAGTAATACAATATTAGAGAGAACAGGTTATTATTAAATTAATTTTGAAGAATGAAACATAGAATTTAATTGATTTCACTACTCATTATTATTTTATAATTACATCGTATATATCGTCGTATTATAAATCTTGTATTTTTGTAGTCAATAAATAAGATACAATTATAGATACATAAAATAGTTAACGGCATGATTGCTATGTGCTTTTTGTTAGTAATGTTTAGTAAGTGTGGACACACAACAAACACAAATTAATAATACAGACAACCACGCCAATAGATATTTACACTCTGAATAAAATAGATTATTTACACAATCTCAAATGTCACTTATGATCAGACCTATGTTCTTAAAAGAAACAAAGTTCTGTTGATAACACGTTTCTTCGTTTCTAAGATAAAAATCTTAAAAACGCAGAAAGCAATTTTCGAAACGTTACCATTGTTTGTCGAACAAACAGATTATGTTATTCGTAAATACAAAAGCGCACATTGTTCTGAAATTTGACGCGCGTGTTGCAAGCGATGAGAGAATGAATGTAGCAACTTTTTTATGGTACCAAATGACGGGACGAACAAGCCGTGTGCCTGGTGGTAAGCGACACGCCTGTACATAACAGTTGTAGTGCTACTCAGAAATTTAATTCGCAAAGACCTGAGGGGCATTGCCACTGTGTCTGTCACCTTGAGACATAAATTGAGAAGTTCCACGAACGTGTAATTTCACCAGCACCCCTACCCTTTAAAATCGGAACACAGTAATGCTCATATTACTTTTAACGATAAAAATATGTAAGGTGGCAGTACATACTTCCCTGGACAAACTCTTTCACGAGGAGTCTACTGCTACTTAACTACCTTTTATACTTGTTCAATTATTTTTTAAAACATTTATGTAACGTTGAAGTTATGTTTAATTAATTATTCCCACTCAGGGCGTGCTCGATTTTGTGTTATTCGTTAATGTAGATTTTGACAAATTCATCTGCAACATACATGTCTTTCTCATTTTCATATGCTGCGCCTACAATTTTTTTTAAGATAAGGCAACAGATGAATAGGGCACTTTTTGAGCCGATCGATCGCGGTCGTTATCATACAACTGGTCTGTCAAACGGGTGCTAGGGGTCTATTCCTTTCCTCCGTCCGACTACCGTACGAAACAATTACTGTCCAATAAGTAAAACTCGAACAAATCAAAAAATAATTACTACTATGAAGCTTCATTCGCATCATGCGTCTTTTCTGGAAATACGACCCTAATGGGAGGGACTTGAGTATGATTTCGAGTGCTTTAAACCATATTCAAATCTTGACTTGAGCATTGAGTAGAGTTCTGGAATATGACCCTTAGTTTGGTCGAGTATTACTTACTTGACAGTTATTGTTTTGGACGGAGAACGGGAATGCACCCCTGGCCCGATATTTGTGTTTATTCGATCTTTATATAAATAATAATATAATTTAGGTGAAATACGGCATTGTCTGCCCGTATTGCCGATCGTGCGAATAGCAAATGTTTTTCATAACCAGTAAATCAATAATTAATCTACAATGTCTTTACACCACATTCGTATTTAGGACAAACGTTCAATAACGTAATCCCGATTGTTTTGTTATGTTGATCGGTATGTAAACATTGTTTTGTAGTAACAATTGTTATTATAGAGTTAGTTACAATGTTGGAGCGCGCCGAACACGAAAGTGAAGCCATCAAAGCAAATACAATTCAAAAGCGATTACAATCTCGCGTCAGTACTAAGCACAGCGTCGCACTGTTTGCATATCACGAATGATTAGTTATTTTATGTGTAATAATCTCAGTACAGAGTACTAAAAAAGACCGACCTCAAAAGTACGTGGAATTACGTCTGTTTGCTAAGTTTTATTGAAATATCTCCTAGTTCGCCATTATACATATAGCACTTGACACTGGAGATAATAATAATCGGTTCTCACTACTCAAAGTATATTGAGAGAAAAACGCCTTGAATTGGAAATATAGCAAAATCAACCATTAAAATAATTACTCCTAAATTAGAATAAAAAGTTAGGCGTTATTTATAAAAAATGAATCTCATGCGTGAACAGCTACCCTTAAAGGTGAATGTTTTTTTTCAAAACTAAATGGGACCACTATGGAAGTACCCCCTTTCCAACAAAAAAAGAATCATGAAAATCGGTTCACAAATACCGGAGTTATCGCGTAACATACATACAAAAAAAAGAACATACAGTCGAATTGAGAACCTCCTTTTTTGAAGTCGGTTAAAAATGCCGTTTTGTGTTTTTATACGTTGTAAAAGTTGTTCCCAAAAACAAAAAAAAAGATGTAATGTCGTTTCACAGGGAACTATAATTTAACTATTTTGTAATTTATTTACCCGATATTTTTTGAGTTTCACTCGGAACAAAATCTCGACATAAACTAATTAGTATGTGTTGCAAGTTTATATCGAAATGAGTTTCCTTAAATTAGATAAATATGCGCGATAGGAGCATCGAATAATTTATACTTTTATACTTAGAATAATAACGCATAGAATGATAGTTTCATATCAAACGAACTGTCACAAGTGAGGCAAAAACCAAATTCATGTAGGCGTAAGCAACTTGTAACTACGCTCGTCGGCACGCACACAAATATACAAATAATGATGCCATGGAATAACATTTCCCTCAAAAGTGGGGAAATTGTATCTTGCTTAACTCATCATTAAGTTAAAGGTGCCTACAGATTTGCCCGACATTGTCGATCAGGTGCCTGCAGATATGCTCGGTTTTGTCGATGAAAAACGAATATAGCACTTATTTGTAAATCCAAGATGGCGGACACGATTTTTCAAAATATGCTGTATGGGTATTTTTTCGAGGTATTTGGGGATGCTCATTACGAATATGGCACTCATTTCTAAATCCAAGATGGCGGACACGAGTTTTCAAATAAATGCAATATGAGTATCATTTTCGAGGTACTTGGGGGTGCTCATTGCGAATATGGCACTCATTTCTAAATCCAACATGGCGGGCACGATTTTTTCAAAAAAATGCTATGTGGGTATCATTTTCGAGGTATTTGGGGATGCTCAATGTGAATATGGCACTATTTGTAAATCCAAGATGGCGGGCACGATTTTTCAAATAATGGCAAGTTGGGTACCGTTTTCGAGGTATTTGGGGGTGCTCATTACGAATATTGCTTTTGTTTGAACTGTCGTGTTTGCCATCTTGGATTTAGAAATGAATGCCATATTTGTATTGAACATTCCCAAACATCTCGAAAACGATACCCAACTTGCCATTATGCGAAAAATCGCGCCCGCCATCTTGGAATTAGAAATAAGTGCCATATTCGAAACCTAAAACCGAAAATGCCATAAGCAAACATTAAAGAAAATAACTGTTAAAATAGATTAAAAAATCGCTTAAGAATGCTCCCCATTTAAGAAAATAAAATATTTCAATATAAAATATTTCGCTTGAGTTACGAAAATAAAGATATAAAATAAGCTATCAAAGTTGTACTGGTGGTGCCAACATTATAGTAGAAACAAATATAAAAATTATTTTTAAAATTAAAAAAAATATATAAAATTAAAATAAATAATTATTCAATAAAGCATGAACCCAGAGCCGTTAAAAGTATTATAAAATAATTAAGTGTCCCAATCACTTACAGGAGTTAACGAAAACATTTAATGTTTATTCAAGTAAATATTAGTTCAAGATGCGCAAATAAATCGAAATTACAGGCACCGCTAAAATTTACGTAATATAATTATTTTGATACAGAGTAGCAAAATGAGGAGAAAAAAAATTCGATACTTTGCAACACTTTCGTATCTTGTTGCCGCGAAATTTTTTGTCTGTTTTAGTGAATAATTACATAAAAATATGAGTTGAAACGTATTACTTACTTGTGGAATGTGATGTTAGTGTCTGTTTTATGTTTGTCTGTTCTATTTTTACACCCATTTACCACACATTTCGTCATTTTTAGCAAAAAATTTTGGAGCTGTTCGCGGTGCAATTTGACCTTGAACACTAACAGCTCGCGCGCTCCTGGGAGCCCGTTGGGAAACCTTTAACTTGCCTCACTTAGCGTGTGCGGGCTAGGTTTCTATGCGTTATTATTCTAAGCTTTTATATAGAAATTAAATAATGCATGCATACACAGAATGGTCCTATTACAGCGGTCCAAAATTGTTTTTTTAGGTAATTCAGATTTACCTAAATTGTTCTCAAACCAATGTCTAAACGCCATAATGTAACTACATAGCAGAAAATGTTCAAAAACAGCTAAAATTTTAGCCCTGTACCTAGATACAGAGAACTTTCATTGTTGTGTGCAAATGTCATAACAGAGTGAATTTGTAAGAAAACGTGTCAATGAAATAAAAAAAATGATTATAATGTATTGACTTTGCAAGTTCTAAAGAATTTCGTTGGGAACCAAACAATTTTTGTCAAGTTAGAAGATAATCGTCAATGCTATGGAATTGATTACAAAGTTAATAAAAAAAAATTATAGAAAAGTATTTGATGGTGAGATTGCGCTACATATCAGAATTAGAAACGAATGCTCGATGTATAGACGCGAAACGGTAGTATTATAAAAATTGTGTACAAAATAAAGGTTATTAAGATATTATGTATGGTAAATATTAACTCATATTGCATATAATTTGTTGGGTATCCTAATACTAAGTACCTATATTGCAAAATAACATTTCCAGTTTGTAACATTACTATTTAACTACCTCCGTGGCCGAACGGCTACCATACCGGACTACCACGCAGAAGTCCCAGGTTCGATTCCCGGGCCGGAAGAAATATTTGTTTGGCCTACATTTATTTCTCTCGTGAGTTTGTGTGTAATTTGTGGTTGTCTATGTGTGTGTCCATGGCACCCTCGACACAGGGTTTCCCTAGTGCGGGGCTATGTTGAGTGTGTGCGTTATTATTATTATTATAGAAAACAACAGAAAAAAAATGCGGGAGTATTTTCGCTGCATCTGGCATCTTATACGCACACAAATGCGCATGTACCCTTCCTAGTTGTCATGCACACAACAAATGAAAAGCGGCTTTATTTCGTTTGTTGCGTATGCTCCACCTGCCTATTGTTTTGTAATCGGAGGTAATAGGAATATGTATGCCGTGTTAGCGGTACAGTACAAAGAATCTGCCTTTTTTAAAGTATACATAATCTTAGCACAGAGTACTAAAAAAACCGACCTCAAAAGTTCGTGGATTCCATCTATTTGTCAAGTTTTATTGAAATCGGTTACCGGAAAGTGCGCGAAACTGGATTCATGTCCTAGTTTGCCATCCTTGGATATGGAATGTTTTCGTAAAATTTAAATGGGGCCGCTGCTCAGGTACCCTCTTTCAAACAAAAAAGAATCATCCCAATCGGTTCACAAATTATCGCGTAACATACAAAAAATAAACACAGCCAAAAAGATTGATTTAACAATCAATTGTACTGTTGTTCATATTATGGTAATTGAATAAGTTTTTTGTTTACATAAAAGCAAGTTTACAAGCCTAAGGACTTACTTCGTCGTCGTAACTTAAATACTAATTAATTTTTAGTGCAACCGATAGTTTTCAGCAGGTAAACGTGACGTCTTGTATACATTGTAACTTATATGAGTTTACGAAGACAATTGTTGCTAGCAACCGTGTAACTATTTGTATACACTAATAATAAATAGTAATAAAATCTCGCTTTATTGCCTCCAAAATAAACAAAAAAAAAATATATAAAAAGCCTTAAAAAAACAACTACACTGAAGATACTATAAATATTTTTGAAATTTGAAATTATGATTATTATATTAACAGGAGGCGAAAGGAGGTGTCTCAGCTGGTGCTGCTCCTGTTTAGGACCGCAGCGCTGGCTTTCAGTCACCCCCTTTTCGCTAAGATAGAATGCGGGACAGGAGTAGTATCGAGGGCAGGGCTATAATATTATTTATATACAAAAATGTATGTAATGTAATGTAGAATAGAATAGAATAGAATCGTTTATTTCATGTTATCAATGTCACAATATTACAATTGGAAATACAATGTCAAGGGATAACTATGATCGTCAGTAATAAAATTATAATAATAATAATGAATATAAAATAAAGTAGTATAACTACTGCTTGTCGAATAAAATAAAATTAAAATTGTTTCAAAAGAAACTCATCGACACTGTACAATTCAATATCCAATAAAAGGTTTTTTAGTCGGGTACAAAACGTTGCATCGTTTCTAACACTTTTCAGGTCTGTGGGTAGATGTTCGTAGAATCGGGGACCTATTACCCGCGGATTTCTAGTTGCAAGTTCGGTACGGTGGGCAACGGATTTTAGTGTTCCCGCGTTTCGTAACGCTCGGCCTCCGCCCGTACGTCGCTCATAAGTAGCCAAATTTTGACGCGCATAAACTATTATATCATAAATATATTGTGAGTACATGGTCATTATATTGTATTTCTTAAAAAGGTTTCTGCAGGTCTGACCCTTTTTTATGCCTACTATTGTTCTTAGTGCACGTTTTTGAAGAATAAATACCCTAATCGACTCAGTTGAATTACCCCACAGTGTGATGCCATAAGACATCAACGAATGAAAATACGCATAATACGTCTGCCTCAATACCACATTGGAGACAAGAGGACGCAGTTTCCTCAGTGCGTATGCAGCACTTCCAAGTTTTTGACATAGAGTTTGTATATGTGACTTCCAGTTCAAATTTGAGTGTATGTAGTAGTTGTTAAGAAGATTGCATGCTTTGTATCCTAGTAACTTGTTATTTTCCTAACATCTTCGTCAATTTTGTACCTTTCGTAACAAACACTTTATAAAACATCGTTTGCAATATAGATTCACGTTATTACGTTAATAGTACTATGGGGTGCGCCTCGTTTGTGTGATAATCAAATACAATGCAACACCCCATTTATACGTCCCACTGCTGGGTACGGGTCTCTTCTCGGGTGTTTACTGCCCACTTTGAGAATAAATTATTTTTTAGCGCCCCCATTTTTTCACCTACTTAAAAACCACTATAATTTCAAATTAATTATTGTGAGCTATATTAACGGAGATTAAACATTCATTCTAAACGAGACTTTTACTATAACCCGCAAGAGTTAACTTGAGACCTGAGCGCAGTACATAGTACACAACGGCGCTCAGGTCTCAAGTTAACTCTGCCAATGAGAATGATTATTGAAACGCATCTTGTTAGTATTCAGACAGAGTATCTTTTATTCAAAATAAAACAAACATAATCGATTCTAATATAAAAACGAATGTGAAGGATGAATCTCATGCTGTTTAATAAGTTTGTTGATATCAGGTTCCAATTTACTCAAGAAAAGCCGCAAGTCACCACATTCGGTAACACGCAAACGATTTCTCTTTTTAATAAGCAGCGTTGTCACAGCACTAAAACCACGTTCACACAAATATGACGATGGGAATGCTATCAAGAATCGTTGAACGATTGACCACAATCCAGGGTACAATTGCGGGATCGGTTTTTGTAGCCAAAATTCTTGGTAGCCATTTTTGAACTTGGTTTTTATTTCCTCGTTCGTTGTCAATGCTAGAAGTTCTTGTTCCAGCTGAGGTGATATTGCTGTGTTCACATTTGAAAACGGATCCAACACCCAGTCTGGTATTTCCACGTTCAAAATGTCCTGGTATCATTCGGTGAAGTCAATGTGGAGGTTTTCCAAATGTTGGCAGTAGGCAAACAAGTCGTCGTTACTGCAGGATACTGATAAATTCAGAAAATTGTGAAACTCACGTCTGCCCATATTCTTTTTGTTTAGAAACAGTTTGGCTGCGAAAGCAGGAACGACATTTTTTGTTTTAATTAAATTTAGTTCATCGCCTTGCAGTTGGAGACTCATGTCGTTGAACAATTTACACAGGTCTATCATGTAAGCTATATCATTCTTTGATGTAATGAGCTTGTTGCGCAATCCTGTGTCTTTAGTTTCCAAGATCTCTATCACAGAGTCAAACAGGTTGTAAAATCGAGTCAGACAATTGCCTCTTGATAGCCAATGAACTTCAGTATGAAACAACAAACGGTTGAAATCTTCGTCATTAGTAACACAAAGCTGATGAAATAATCTATCATTCAAAGAGCTGTTACGGATTTTATTGACTGCTTTGATGACATATTGCAGTGATTCAAATAGTCGTTCACTTAAATTTCTAGCAACCAAATGTTGTCTATGAATAACGCAATGTACAGCAAGGAAATCAGGAAGTTTATTTTTTAAGTACGCTATGAAGCCTTTATGGTACCCTGTCATAGCCGGAGCGCCATCCATAGCAACTGATGTAATATTTTTCAACCTCTTTCTCATAACAAAATTTTTCCAATTTATTGAATATGGTTTCGCCTTTTGTATTGGTTTCTAAATTTCTAGCAAACAATAGTTCTTCACATATTTCCTCATCTTTAATAAACCTCACGTAAGACCGCAACAATGCTTCATTAGTTGGTAAAGTGGACTCATCGAGCTAAATTGAGAATTGATTAGTCCTCAAATGATCCACAATGATTCTTTGTTTTCAGCCATTTCATCAATACGTCTTTGCACTGAATTATTACTCAAAGGAATTTTTCGGATAATATCTGCGGCCGGTTTATGAAGCACAGTAGTTATTACTTCCTTTATTGCTGGCAAAATTAAGTCTTCCCCGATGTTGTGTGGTTTGTCTTTTTGAGCAATTAACAAAGAGATATTGCACGAAGCTCGAAGTCCGTCGTCATCTTTTTTTTTTTTTATATACTAAGCTCGACAGATGACTCCGTCCCACCTGATGTTAAATGAAACGGAGTCCAGACGCAAGGACAACTGGTGCAGCGTGAAAACAACGCATCATCAGTCGCCCTCACCCTGCCGGCCTACAAGGTGCTTCTTCTTGCTTAGCAGCCGCCGAAAAGAGTTTTGCTACACTTACTTGGCTGAGTATTATGCTTCTTCTTTAGGTCTTGAAAATATGCTACATTCTGGTCTTTCTTATCTGGAAGCATTTTATTCAAATGATCTTGCAGTCTTGAAGGCTTCATTGCTTCATTCGAAAATGTTTTTAGACATAAAAGGCACAAAGGCGACGATTGGTTTGTGGGATTTTCAATGAATCCGAATTTAATATATTCCGCACAGTATTGCCGTTTCTTATTTTTTACTTCCAACATTGTTTTGAGAAATACGTAAGTAAGTGTTGAACTTAAGTACTGCTTATCTATTACGCGCGAAACCGCAAATGAAAATAAAATAACTAATAAAATAAAATAAATTGTTTATATAGGATTGCATAAGCAGCACGCACCGACAGAAATAAGACAAACATGCATAAACTCGTTTATCTCATTCGACGCTCAATCGTACTCAACAAGTAAGAACAAGTATTCTATGAACCAGCCGATTGATACAGGAAGGCACAAATCGGGTTATTTAACAAAATTTTTTTAAAACATGATTGCCCGCGGTCTATTATCTACGAAAATTAACTATCTAGGAATACTAATAAGTATTAAAATGCGAAACCGTGTCTGTTGCCTTTTTATTCGTTTGTTTGTTTGTGCCTACTTTCGTTTCGAAACGGAGCGACCGATTGACGTGATTTTTATTTTATTTATTCAATAAAACAGGACAGATATATGAACTACACGGACAGAAATATCGAACCGAGTTACTTTGAGCAATCTCTTAATTAATATTAGTTGATGTTCACAAGTTGTAGTCGACAGTCGAGAGGTCAGTCGGTGTCTAAGGGTCGTATTCTAGAACTCTATTCAATGCTCAAGTCAGGATTGCACGGGCAACACAAGCACTGGAAATACGACCCTAATAGCAGGGACTTGAGCGATATCAAGTGCTTTAAACCATACTCAAATCCTAACTTGAGCATTGAGTAGAGTTCTAGAATACGACCCTAAGAGTCTTCCTAGATGAAATTACAAATCTCCCCCTAAGCCTCTACACAACGCCCCCATTTTTTCTGGGTCTCTTACCGCCCCCCTTTAGGCCTGCAGCGCTCACAAGGGGGCGTTATCGCCCACTTTGAGAAAGGCTGGTTTAGGCTTTAGTTCGCCACGCTGAGCCCATACGAGTTGGGAACTTCACGCGTTTCCCGAAGGTTGTGAACCTTCTTCGACGGCAAAACCAAATAAACTAACTTTAATAGACAACTTTAGGTCGCTCAATATAATTATCACTTGGACTAAATACACTTCCTATAACTAAGAGTCGTATTCCAGAACTGTACTCAATACTCAAGTCAGGACTTGAGCAGACTTGAGCATGATTTCAAGCACTGGAAACACGACCCTAATGGCAAGGGCTTCAGTATGATTTACAGTGCTCACTGCAATACTCAAGTCCTGACTTGAGTATTGAGTAGAATTCTAGAATACGACCCTTAATTTCATATAATCCTCCTTTGTAGTAATAGATATTCACATTTTATAAGAATATCTTGTATAAAACTCTTTTCATGTAACAATAACTTTATGTATTGTTCATTGATTTACACTACTTCTCTGCAGTAAAAACCAAGCGCGTAATGTCGTCGCCTTCTTAAAATTATGTCACCTAAGTTCTTTTTTATGCTTTCGATTAGTCTTAAGATATTATCACTATTTGTTTTTGTAAGTGATTTATATGGTTAAATTAATATTCACACTTTTCTTTCTTTTAGTTCTTTTTATTCTGCAACAATTTATTGTGCACATAGTTTTAAGTTTCTTGCATTTATGTTTCTGATCTTTCATTGGTGTAACAATTGTAGACTGACCAAATAAATAAAAAAAATGGGATCATTTTTAGAAGGTATTTATTTGCATCTGTAATGAGCGCCTCTCTTTTAGTAGGTTAGGTTGGTATATGAAAAAGCCTGAATGTCGGTTTCCGAACAATTTATTTAAGTTTTATAATCTATCTAGTTATATAAACTGAGGTTTATAACTTATAATTGTTATTTAAATTGAATGTTAAGATTAATGATTGTTATCGAAAATGAAGTTATAGAATGTAAACTTAATGTAAATTAAACGTTCGTTATAGTAAGTGAATTGTGATGTGAAAAAAGTATATATTAAATAAAATTATATTATATAAAATTATATTGTATAATAATAATAACGCACACACTCAACACAGCCCCGCACTAGGGAAACCCTGTGTCGCGGGTGCCATGGACACACACATAGACAACTACAAATTACACCCAAACTCACGCGAGAAATAAATGTAGGCCATACAAATATTTCTCCCGGCCCGGTAATCGAACCTGGGACCTCTGCGTGGCAGTCCGGCACGGTAACCGTTATTATTTATACATACAGTTGTAGTTAATAAGCGTTAGTTATTATATATACAGTTATAGTTAATAAGCGTTAGATTAAAAATATTTACATAATATATTATGTACATTCTTTTACAATAATATTACCTCTTTACTCCTAGGGGGACTGTACAATTTGGCAAACTATTATAATTTCAAAAGATGTGGAAAGAATAATAAATATTGGTAGGCGAGACTAAATATTATTTTCCATTTTTCCAGGTGTGTTTGCCCTATTAATGGCAGTGGGTGCCCTTAAATACATACACAGCCTGAACCCGAAGGGCCAATGGAAGAAACTGCTCATAGTGGGAGGTCTAATCGCTGCCGGTGTTGTGTTTTTAGTCGTCGTTCTGCTTACTTATTTGGGAGTCATTGCGCCATGGAGTGGACGGTTGGTATCCTTCATCACATGGCTTCATACATGGACTGGGACAAATCCTCCACCTTCCAATAACCCTATCAACCGTCTTGGTGATACTGCTAGGGGCTCTTTTTTTGACTCATTACAATCTTGTCCCAGTGATCCCTTCTTCCTTTTTTGTGGTATGACTAACGTGACCATTTTTTCTTTCCCTCAGAGCGAGACGCCTGTCAATTTATTGTTGTTTTAAAAATGAAACACATGTTTATGATAGTTACTAAATGTTTAATGATCAAATAATTAAAAAAAGAACTAATTTTGTGAAAACGTGTGTTGGCTTTATTTTATTTTTGGATTTCGCGCCATTTTTTAATAGTTAATATCACGTGTTTTCTGCTTTGTCAAAGCGGGATATTGTTAATGATTTTGGCGATAACGGGATACCAAGTTTAAAAGCGGGACCCATGGTCACGTTACTTATCATTATGCGATATCGTTACACCTGTTTTTTAATTGCTAGTGAAATTTGCACGTGTTTCTGCTCTACATTGTTCGGAGCGCATGGTAACGCTTTAGTACAACACTCGTACAAATTTATATATACAAGATGTCCTGCGGCTATAGGACATGGAGACAATTAGCTAAATATTGAATAGGAAATTTAGCTTCATGACGACTATACTTTTACAATAAAGTTGTACTTCATTCAAACATTATTATACTATCGAGTTCTTTTTTTCTCGCGATTGTTACACATAGGAAATGAAACTATTTTCCAAATATACGCGATTTAAATCCGGAAAAATAGTTTCATTTCCTATTATTATACTATGTTACTTCAAAAAATAATCCTTAATTTTCTTTAGACGCTTTCGATTGGCATTAAAAATAAATTTTTTTCACATTTGTTCGGTTCGGATCCCAGATGAGGCAAGCAACTTTTTAAGTCTTTGAATGCAGTATTATTTACTTAAAATAAAATAATATCTCCATGAATCAAAATGTCCTATTCATATATTTAAAGTACTTTCCGTCCGTGTCGCATAACCTTAGCCAACCCTGTATATTATGATATAGAACATAGGTCCACAAAGTTTTTGGTTCACTGCCCATTTAGGCAAGATAAAAACAATTTCAACGCCCACCATGTAGCATCTTCTGGATAGCATCAGCGCTCCCAATTGTTTCCGAGGCCCATACCCTAGGACTCTTCAGCGCGCACTGGGGGACGGTAGGGACCATTTTGGGAAACTATGATATAGAATATGTTCTATATTTGCAGGTTCTACTCTCTCTGGGATACGGGGTACGCTAAGATCCATATCCCGATCATTGCATCAGTGTCAGAGCATCAACCCACGACCTGGTCTTCCTTCTTCTTCGACCTTCACGTCCTTGTCTGTACCTTCCCAGTTGGATTGTGGTACTGCATTAAGAATATTAACGATGAGAGGGTTTTTGGTAAGTTTACCTGGCATATTAAGCAACGTTTGCCATGTTACAGAATTTTTTAAAAGAAATAATTCTTGAAAATGCAATGTTCATACTTGTTCCAAGTTTTAGTAAAGGCTGTATATATTGTGACCAGAGTTATTTTTACAGATTTTAAAGGTATCCGAAATAACATTTTTATCACACTTGCTCACAAATAGTTGTATAATGTGCAGCAAAACCAGTCGGTATTTTTATCATGCAGCCCTAGGGCGGTGTATTTTTTTTTATTTCTACACTAACGCGAATACCCGCTGAAAACGCTTACAAACAGGCGGCTCGGCCGGGTGGCCTCAGACTCGCGCCAAATTTGCGCCGCTACCTCAAAAAGCTGTCTTTTTATTTCATTTTTAAACAAATAAATACAGTTGGCTTTATTATTTATTAAGACACATACTTATAGATACCACGGCATACACACATTCCAAAGAGTTTGTTTCATATTGAGTTCTTCGGTTTTTCGCTATTGATACACAGGAAATTAAACCTTTTTTGTTTTTTTTTCAAACAAACCACTATGGTCACGACTGACTCTTTTTTTTATCTCTTTCTTTTTTCTGTTAATACTTATTCAATGAAAAAAAATATTATTCTTTACAAAAGATTTTTTCTGAGATACTTAAAGTTTTGCAAACACAATACGAATAAAATATGACATTTTAAAGTCTAATTTTCCTTTTCTTTCACTTCCTTGGTAGTGTGATGAACAACATTACCTATGCCATATGGGCGGGACAGCAATTACAAATGTTCGGGTCATTGAAGCTTTTGAATATGTCCTATTGTTTGTAATTATCTACTTGCAAGCCTTCTATTCTAGTCCTAATAATGGTAATTGGATATTGCGTACAATAATAATAATAATGATAATAATAATAATCATTTATTTCCTATTACAATGGTATTGATCTTATAATAGATACATACAGAAGTTGAAATGACAACGTGTTTGAACATTGTGAGATATAATGATCATTTAAGTTGTCACCTGAACACAACTCTCATTATTTTTTTATTGTTTGGTAAACTCGTAAAACACGTACCACCGTATCGTATGATATTGAAACATGTTTCTATGATAAAAAAATATTTTCAAAATATTTTGTGTTATGATTTTCGTGGTGTATTAAATTACCATGTTATAAGAGGATAATTAGTCGTGAATAACAGAATGAATGATATGTTTTTTTATTCTACCGGCACTATTGTTAACAAAAAAATGCTTTTGTACACTCCAATTGAACTAAAAAAAAAAATAGAACATAGTATCTGTTGTTATTCAAAAGCACTCTAGCTAAATATTCCAATTGGATAACGTACATTTGACAAAACTTAATCAAAAAATGGCATATAAATCGATCAGAAAATATAATTCATCATTCATTTATTTGTGTAAACACAGGTTGCATAGAAGCTGACATGAACAAAATAATATTGTTCATATATAATGATTTTGTTTCACTATTATATAGTTTCACTTTGTCAAAAAAAAAAAAAGGCCAAACATTAGGCACACAAACATATTGAAGGTATATTATACATTCACTCACATGCACTACGACAGACTAAACCAGTGAGCTTAGCATGAGCCCGAAGACAAAAGTTATCTCTTCTTCGAACTGTCAATCTTCTCGAGATTTTCGAAAATTGACAGATCGAAGAACAGATAACTTTTGTTTTCAGGCTCATGCTAAGCCTGCTGGTGTAACATGTTTCTTTTTCAATAATATTACGTGGGCGTGCACACATGGATTTAATAATTCAGTCAGTAATCTAAACGCAATGATAGTTATATGGGTCAACAATTTTAATGTTAACTAGATGTCAATATAATAATAACACAGATAATACAATACAATACTAGTATAATAATAATAATAATGATTTGTTATTCAAAATAAATATACAAATGTCAAAAATTAGACAATCGATTAAAAATATTGTCATTTAAAAATTCAGACATTGTATAATATATTTTACTAGTAAATTAGTTGTTTTTAATTTTTTAATTAGCGTAAGGATTATCTCGGACCTTAGTACTTTAATTTATTGTAAATTTGTTGTTTTACAGTTTACTTCTACAAATTCTTTTGAATGGTTGTATAAATGATACACACTGTTTGAAAATAGTCATTGAAAATAACACGTGAGGTTAAAATTTTGTATTTCGGACAGTGGAAAGCGCAAATAGATCTACCATTTGATGATTTTTTTTGCTAAGGCGTATACTGTACGTACATACAGAATTATGAAACAAAAACCTTAAATTACTAGCTGAAATGTGGTCGTAATAAAAAAATGTTCGTAAAAAAGGTACAAAGATCAGCTGAAATATGATCGCTACAAAAAGGTGCAATCACCAGCTAAAAAATGTTCGCCACAAAAAGTTGCAATCACTAGCTGATACACGATCGCAAGAAAAAGGTGCAATCAGTACCTGAAATATGATCGCAACAAAAAGGTGCAATTACCTGCTGAAATATTTTCGCTACTAAAAAAGACTGCCATCACCAACTGTTTGTAACAAACAATTATATTGGCACGTTTTGCTACATCTTGCACAGATTATGATAAAGACCGCATATGAAAAAATTAATTCCATAACAAACAATATATTGGCACGTTTTGCTACATCTTGTACAGATGATGATATTTTTTTATTTTTTATTTTATTTTATTCACAATTAAAAAGTTTACAAAAAGGAACACAAGACAGCGAATAAAAACCATTAACAGATTGATAAAGGCCGCATATGAAAAAATAAATTCCATACATGTTTGTTTCTCTTCCAGTGGCCCTTTACGCGCTGAGCGCTGTATACTTCGCGGGAGTGATGGTTCGGCTGATGCTCACATTGACTCCTGTAGTATGCGTGTTGGCTGGTATCGCTTTTTCCATTCTGCTGGATCTCGTTTTGAGAGAGGATGATGCGACTGTCCCGCTTGTTGAGAGCGAGGAATCGAAGAATCTATTTGACAAAGTACGATTATTGTTTCACATTTTTTATCATATTTTTTGCTAAACCATAATATCATAAATATGGCGTTACTAATCTTTTTATTAAAAGAGTGTTCTGATACCACTTAAAATACACACAACAAGTATCTAGGGATCAAAGTTTTTTTTTTAATATTTGATTACCTTATTAAAATAAAATACAAATATATATATAATTTTATTACATTATATATTTATTATAATTCACAATAAAAACCAATGGTGTTAAAAAAAACCTGATGCTCAATAATTGGCAAAAACGTCTTTGATCCCTAGACAGTTTTGATGAGAGTAATTGTGCAAGAAAATTCATTTTATATTTGTTTTTAAATAAATGTAAACAAATATTTGCTTTATTTCTTTCTATTTAGTAGTAACGAATCTACCTTTCTTCACTTGGTACTTTGTGAATTGATAGGAAAATAAATCTCAGTTCTTTGGCAATGCTAGCAATACGTCTCTCATTCGTTGTTTAAAAGAAAAAGAAAATGTTGAGATATTCGACTTTTATCCCTCGTAAGTAATTCTCCTTGATCGCCATAAGCCGAGTCCCACAAACGCAGACAGAGATTCCCTGTCACGTACCACGTGCAATGGGAGACGTGTGTTAAGTTCAAACTTTTTTGTGTTGTTCACAGGCCGGAAAAGTAAAGAAGCGCTCCCATTCTCCCCCGCCGGCTCCGACCGACTCAGGACTCGGTATGAACGTCCGTTCGGGTACACTAATCGCCTTCATGATACTGCTCATGCTGTTTTCCGTGCACTGTACCTGGGCCACTTCTAACGCGTATTCAAGCCCTAGCATTGTGCTTGCTAGCTATGGCAGCGATGGGTGAGTGTATTCATAATTACAAAATTACAACGCTGTAAAGATATTTTCTCTTTTTTTGTTTTAGTTGGGCGTAATAATTTACCATTGTTCACGCTTGACTGTCACGTTTCCATCATTAGATGGTTAAACCTATTAAAAGAACAATGCCCATATTGGACCAGCAAATTTTGGTGTCGCGACCGGTTGAACAGTTATATTTATTTTAAAATACGTAATCAAATAATATCATCGTCATTTCTTGTATAACCATTAATAATTGTTTTGTAAATGACCTACTAAGGTGTTACGAAGAGCCAGTAATACACGGAAAAATAATAATAAAAAAATTGCGTTAACTGCAGCCCAAGCCCTTCCATCGTGTAAGGAAGCCTGTGCTCAGTAGTGAAACTACATAAAGGCTATTTATTTATATCTAAAAGTAGAGGTATTGGTTTTACACATATGTAAACGTATTTATTTATAATTAAGGCTATCAGCGCAAAAGTGATGTAGCCCACATCCTCCATCCTCCAAACCAGAACTTCAACCTCAAGTCTACATGAGAATATACCTAAATACTTTTTGTTTTCAATACATTTTTGTTTTTTTATATAATATGACCTATGACGGGTCGAATGTCAATTGACTACTTATTATATCTTACCACTGTTTCTATGTGGCTGCCTTATTAAATAATTGATAAAAACAATGTTATTCATCAGATCTCGCCGAATCCTTGATGATTTCCGAGAAGCGTATGGCTGGCTGTCACAAAACACCGCTGAAGATGCCAGAGTTATGTCTTGGTGGGATTATGGATATCAGGTAGTTTATAACTTTAATTTTTTAAATTTATGTTGCCAATTAAACTTGTAAATAATTTATAAGCACGAGAGTTGCTAACTCTTTGCAACAATTGATCTAACTATCTAGAATATTTATTTGGTGCTTACAGAATCTTACATAGACAATATTTAATAAATACTCTATCGACATATAAGTAATATATACCTCATAAATAATAACAAAAACAAAAAATAATGTATATTTTATGGTTTGACATATGAAACAAAAATAAAATATATACGTATACCAATTTAATATAAAAACAAATTTTTTTTCGTAGTTAATATATCGCTCTAATGATAGCACCATCACTATGTTCGTTTATTAGAATTACGAAAAACGTAGACAAAGAAGCAGTGATCATAAACCTTTTTCTTTTAATAACAAATAAAAGTCACAGTAAATGCAAACGTCGTGAGAATTGATAACCATAGGTTGGAAAAAGGTGTTCCAAATGTATAGATATAGCTACAAGGAGTGACATAGAGTTGTTAATACCACCAAATTTTAATTCGTTACTTTTTCGAATTCCGGATTTTCGGAATATTTATACATTTATCTACGTTTGTGGAACACCTTTTTCCGACCGTTATCGATGACAATATCATTTGTAAATAATGGACCGAAGGGATCGTGTACAGACTAGTGACTTACTGGGTATACATATACATTCTTTAGTACAAGTGCCCTTCGATGATGGACGAATGACTCTGAAGAAGCGTTGAGACACCAACTAATGAGTTTTTTAAAAACTGGTTATGCCATATTATGAAACTCAGTGCTTCTCTGCTCCGTTTGAGTAGATAACGGGACTTGAATATTATGATAACATAAATGATTATGTCTTAGACTATTAGAATTTAGGATTTTAGCCTAGAAATTAACACACATTAAATATTCTTGCAGATTGCAGGAATGGGTAATCGTACAACTTTAGTAGACAATAATACTTGGAATAATTCCCACATCGCACTAGTCGGCAAAGCGATGGCGAGCAACGAAAGTGCAGCATACGATATAATGACTGCGTTAGATGTAGATTATGTGCTCGTAATATTTGGAGGCGCCATTGGGTATTCCGGAGATGATATTAACAAGTTTATTTGGATGGTGCGAATTGCTGAGGGGGAACATCCGAAGGATATCCACGTGAGATAACATTTTATTATTTATCTACAGCTTGTTCTATTCTGTTGTACTATAACGCTGTGTCTAAGCCTGTACAATACAACACTAGGCAATTGGTTCTCATTTTCATGATTATTTTAGTAAAAGTGTAAATGTGACTATTAAGAAATAAATAATAAATATCGCGCATACACTCATAGCCTCGCACTAGGGAGACCCTGTATCGCAGGTGCCATGGACACACATATAGACAACCGCTGGATAATGACTTCAAACCCAAAAAATTTTAGTTTTTATGTATAATTTTCTTTACTCTGCAGGAAGCCGACTATTTTACAGAGAGAGGAGAATACAGAATAGATGCTGAGGGTTCGAAGATTATGTTAAATTGCCTAATGTACAAATTATCCTATTATAGGTAAGTAAATAATTGTCAAACTGAATCCTTGATTGGAATTTAATGAATGGAATTTCCATGTTGGAGAATGGTTCATAAAACAATTCGAAGGCGTGATGTCTTCAATAGCATCGGGATCTATCCTTAGCAAGCAGGAAGGAAATATATTTGGTATCGTACAGCATATCACAGAATTTATTTTGTGTTTGTTTCCGTTTTTTTTATTTTTGTTTTTTTTTTTTATAAAAAATAAGTGCTCATTTGACCTCTATCTCACCTGATGGGAAATGACGATGACGTCGACGATGTCACATACTCACCTAAATAATGCCTATTGGAAAGGTCCAAGTGATAGCGTTCGGGGAACAAGTTCGCAGGCAGGGAATTCCACTCCCTAGCCGCTCGCCACATAAATGTGGAAGCGAAACGGTTCGCGTGAATGCGGTGGAACCCCAGCCCACGTCTAGTCCCTCGATGGTGGAAAGGGGAAGGCGGAATCAAATTATGCAATTTCATCGCACACTTTCCGTTATATATCATGTAGAATACCGATAAGCAGGCAACTCTACAGTCTCTCAGTCAGAATGAAACGTTGATTATGACGTATATGTACGTATAAAAGGCAAGCCAATAGCAGGCATATTCAGAGCAACTAGCAAGTGTATACACACACGCGCCAACAGCAAGCAGATGTAAGGAACCAAATTGTGTATGTGTGTTTTGACCTTTACTGCCACCACCTGTAGGTGTACTAGTTACTGTCAGTCCTCATTTGTTAAATTTTTTATAGATATGATAGCGGAGGGAGTCCATCGGGGTATGATAGGACGCGCGGTGCGTTGCCGGGCAATCGAGGCTTCAGCTTGACCTACCTCGAGGAAGCATACACTACCGAGCATTGGCTCGTTAGAATATACAGGTCGGTGTATAACAGGTTTCGAAGCGATAATTATCGATAATTTTATTATCATAATAATTATTTCAATAATTGTACCTTGATAATAATATTGATATTTATAAAATTGATTGGAACAACAAAATGTGTTTGTATCTATACAATGTCAATCTCAAAAAAAGTCACAAACCAAATCGTTTTCCCAAACATTTTTCTTTGTGTTTACTTTTCTCATTGTTTGTAATTTTTAGTCAAAAATTAAATCGACAAGACTATGAATAGGTGTGCATAATTATCAGATGTATATCTGATAATTATCATGAAATTATCTTGATAAGTATTTATTAAAGATATATATATAATAAACATAGTTGATTAGGCAATGGTTTTCAAAAAAATTTTTGTTGTTCACTCAATTACACTCGATTAATCGATCGATTGCACTTTCATTGTTATTTAAATAGATACACCACCTGCTTCAGTATTATTGAGTAATTTTAGATAATCTTGGATAAATAAATAAAATGTTTTATTTGTTCATTTTACATAAAACATCTAATTCTCGATTTGGTAATTGTCATGCCCAATTAAACAGCGTTATAACAAGGTAAACAAATAGTGCACAATAAAATAGTGAATGTCTTAATATTATTGTTTATTTTTCAGGGTTAAAAAACCAGAAGAGTTCAACCGTCCTCGTATACCACTTGCAAAGAGAACGGTACCTTCGAGCAAATCTTTGTCTAAAAAGGTAAGAAAGCACCAGTGGCATGTTTTCATTATTTGCTATCATACACAACAGCGCTACAGTACCACGCCATTATTAAAAGTTTTACAACACATTATGCACCGATTGCTGGTGCAGATCGACACGTCACTTTTGCGTTTAGTTTGGACGCGCTGCTGAAGCGTTTTAACTATCGAGTGTATGGTGGCACTTCACATGGCTATTTGTATTTGCATATTTGATAAATTTAGCAAACATTCACCATGTGTAGATAGCAAGTGACAAAGTATTTATCTTGTTCGCCTATTCCACAATTACAGCAAACACTAAACACGCGTTACCGTGCGCTGGTCGGTTTCTTGACGCATATCAAAAGAGTCACATAGGCAAATAACCAAGTAAATCGTCCACGCTATGGGCAGTAAAATAAAGTGTTTACATACATACATACACACATATCAATTATTTTAAGGGCGCGTTCCTGTTATGTCGTAATCTTTTATTTATCGTTGGACGACTGTCGCGTCTAACCTGTTCCCCTATCACGACTATCTGTTGTGACTGTCGTGGACTTTTTTTTGTCGTTGAACGACGGTCATTCCTTACATGCCTAGCTGTTTCTAATGGATCGTGATGACAATTTATCGTTTCACGGCAGCCGCCTTATCGTTTGCAGATATGAGATAAAGATAAATAAAACGTGACGACGATAGCGATTATTTGTCGCCCTCCGGTACAATCGGTCTACTTCCCGATCGGTCCACTTTCACTATTCGTCTACTTTCCCGATCGGTCCACTTGTTTTTCCCGATTCGTCTATTTTCCATTTCGTCTACTTTCCTGTTTGGTCTACTTTCCCATTTGGTCTACTTTCCCGGTCGGTCTACTTTTCCGATCGGTCTACTTTTCCGATCGGTTTACTTTCCCGATTGGTTTACTTTCCCGATTGGTCTACTTTCTCGATAGGTTTACTTTAATGATGCGTCTACTCAGATCATCTCAGTACAGAGTACTAAAAATACCGACCTCAAAAGTTCGTATTCACGTTCTAGTTTGTCACTATAAAGATGGCATATTGTCTTCAAAGTTAAGTTTTATTTAAATATATTATTTAAATTTAAAAAAAGAATAATCAAAATCGGTTCCCTGATGCCATTGAGTTATCGCGTAGCGTACAAAAAAAAATACAGTCGAATTGTGAACTTCCTCCTTTTTTGAAGTCGGTTAAAAACAAACTGTCTACTTGATTTTGTTTTATCAAATCATGGTTAACGTAAAGCGGCTATCATTATCAAAAATATAAAATACAAATTGCCTTTGAAAATTTGTAAAACGAATTTTTTTTTTGGAAAATTTTATTAACTTGCACAAAATTTTATTAACTTGCAAAGTGGACTATTTGGACAAGGGAACCGATCGGGAAAGTAGACGAAATGGGAAATGGACGAATCGGTTAAAACAAGTGAACCGATCAGGAAAGTAGACGAATAGTGAAAGTGGATCGATCGGGAAAGTGGACGAATTGGGAAATTGACGAATCGGGAAAGTGGACCATTTGGACAAGGGGACCGATTGGGAAAGTAGACGAATAGTGAAAGTGGACCGATCGGGAAAGTAGACCGATTGTACCGAAGAGATTTGTCGTCACATTATTATTGTGACGTTTTATTTATCGTCAGACGACTGTCGTTCTAGCTCTGCCCATTGTATTGACAGTCTGTTGTCGTAACTTCAAAAAAGCCGTGAACGACATTTCAAAGTGTTTTTCTACATGTGAACAACGCCACGACACTTTAAACTGCACGACCATCTGTCGTTACGTCAAAGTGGGAATGCAGCCTAATTCCTCATTTCACTCCATGTGTCGACGGTCATATTTGTCAGTGTCTGTGTTTTTGTACGTCAAATATTTTTACAACAAATACCCAATATTGAATACAAATAGCCATGTGAATTGCCAGCAACGAAAATATCCGATCATTATGTTTATAGCACGAGACCGCCAAATAACTAAACTTAACCAATAACAAAAACTGAGCGTCTCCGTGTAATAAGGTCACAAATGCAAAGTGTTTATAGAGAGTTACAAATTTCACACAAAACATAATTTGTTTCATTTACTTCGTATTATTTTTTTGACTTTGTGATAAAAGCACTTTTAACGTATGATCACATGTGGCTATTTACGAAATTAATTTTTAAAAGCCACATCTATTTTACATAAAGGAAAAAATCCCAATTCAAGTAGATTAAAAACTAAATGACCTCTCAGCGTTTTCAGCGTTACATCTTAAATCAAATTGTATACATATCGGTCATATTGTTCATACCAGACAGTTTCATACTAAATGTTAATACCCACTAGGCCCACAATCCCTGTAGTAAAAGTCGTTCGTATTGACAAACAGAATTACACTCTAAAAATGTTATTCTGAAGAAAATCTGTTGTTTTCACATATGTAGTAAATAACACCATAGCTAAATATAATAACAACTTATAATATTCTCAGCTTACAGTAATTATTTTCGTATTGCAGAGCGAGTTAGGAGGTGGCTCGACGGTATAGTACAGTGTATATAGATTTGGGTTTACTTGTTTTCTCGTATGCTGTAGTTGTTCTTTTCGTTCGCAGTGAAATTTATGTGTTTTTTGCTTTTGGTTGTCTGTCAATGCATGTGTCTATTAGCGAAGGTTGAGGCGAATACAATTCTCAAAATTTACTCACTAAAGCGGAGAATTGAGATGTACTTAAACAACCTTTAGTAGCAGAGTTCGTCCAGGGAAGTACTGACGCTTTACCTATTTCTGCTGCCAAACGGTAATGTGAGCATCACTGGAAGGGTAAGGGTGCTGGTGAAATTACAAACTATGTCTTAGGATGTCAGATGCAGTGGCAGTGTCTCTCAGACCTTTGCGATTTATAGCTGTGAGTGGAATTGCAACTGCTATGGATAAGTGTGTCGCTTAACACCAGGCGCACGACTTGTTCGGCTCGTCACTAGGTATCGTAAAAAAACACTTGTAGCATTTTATGATATCCACTAAGCGGATAGGAGTTCCGATACACTATTGGTTGTTTTAATACACCTCTTTCCTGCGTTTAGTTGGTGTAAGTTCCGAACTTACTAATGTGACTTATAAGTGGACATAGTCTAAAGTACAAAATCAATTATTTTTCGGAAATAGTTGCATGGATGACAAAACAGCTACTATTAAATAGATTAGATCCCAGGTCCATACATTCAAAATTACAAAAAACAACGCTTGTATAAATAAATAATAGATATTAGACAACATCACATAATACGTTGTTCCGATCGCCACAGTAAGTAACTAAAGCATTTGTGTTATGGAAATCGGCCAGACCCGAGACAATATAGCAAAGATAGTTTTACTACATTGGCCCGGCCGGGAATCGAACACGGGACCTCATATATGGCGACACCGTGAAAACCAACGTGCAAGCCACTCGACAACGGAGGTCGCCAAAATGTATGAAATTAATGATTCGGGCTTACAAAATCTGTGTTGTACATAAGAAAACTGCACATACACCTCTTTTCGCTATATAGTAATGTGAAAGCGACACAGGAATCTTTAGATAGACCTGCGCGTACGTCTCAATGTCTGCAAAAACATTTTTTTTTGGAAAATATTGAGAGTTGGAGGCAACATAGCTTTGACTGTGAAATTTGATGTTCGCATTGTAAGTGTATGATTGAGCATTTGACTGTAGCATTAGACATAGAAACGCTTTTAGTGTTATATATTATGTTTAATTGAAAAAACTAAAAAATGATAGAATGACATAATATATTATTTTTTGTTGTCTGTCCTTGGCGTACATTTATTATTGGCGTTGTATTGTGTATATTCCCGGCAATAAATTCGGGTCAATTGCATTTTTCGTCTCCAGCTTTTCCAGGTTCAGTAACCAGAGTGGACCAATTTTAACGTTTTAGTATCATGTGTTTTCTCTAAACTGCCATTTGAGGTTTTGCATAAGAGTAAAAATGCTTTGAGGCAAAATAGTATTTTATGCAATCGTTGCATAATAAGGGTTTTTAAAGTCGAGTGCCTCGTGACCTACGTAATAGGTACGAGTTTCTAAGACCTAATTAAGTAATTATAGCAAACAACACTTTTTCTACAAGTAAATTAAAATAATGAAGCACAACCAACATTTAAAGATTATTTTGTTAAAATTCCATGACAACAAGCTCAAATGAAAGTGAAACAAATACAAAAAAAAAGAAAGAAATAGTAGGGTAATTTTCAGGTTAGTTTCTTCTGCATAATTTCAGTGGCAATTTTCATTATTTCAATGTACTTGAATATTATCATTATCGAAATTACTTAATATTTGAGCGTAGTATCCTGAAACATTATTTAATATTTCGCAATAATAACTCCAATACTTTAAATAATAAAAATTGCCACTGAAATTAGGTAGCGAAAACAAACTTGAAAATTAGCCCAGTGTCCGTGATTGGCCAAGATCCGCTTTTATTTTAACCAATCAGGAGGCAGTAGAACGTTTGAGTAGTGTCATATTTGATATTTTATACTGTTTTTAAATAGTTCTTTTTTAGTGAAATGGTTACGCCTTTGTACCTTTTATGTAAATTTTGAGATATTATTTAATAAAATAATTTGAAATTTTAATGATTTCACAAATATAGTGACGTTTTTCTGTTCAGGAACACAGTGACACGTTTGAGGAGATTCTTTTAATTAGCAAAATACGGCGTTTTTTTCTAAAACTACAGAACTATTATGAATTTTTTCAGTTCAGTAGCGAGTACGATATTTTAGAGAATTTTGGTTCAGTACTAATACAGCGCCTGTGTGATATAGCTTATGTAATTATAATTAACAGGAGTAGAAAAATACGTTTTTTACAACATATGCTAGGATATTCACTCTTTTATACGAGTGTTTATTTTAAGTATGAAACCGTTAAAATAAATAATTTTAACGGAGAATTAAACTGTTAATTAAATTGTTTTACTTCTTGCGATCAAAATTTGGATGGCCTCGTCGAACTAGCGTATAGCACTTTGTCGCTAGATGATGAGGTTTCAAGTTCGATTACCTGTAGAACCAATTTGGGGAACAGAACTATTTTATTGGTTAGTGTACCGGAGTTAATGTCGCTGCTTTGATATTCTTAATTTATTATGGTGCATTATTAAATTGTTTATAATATAATTATTTTTATTATTACTCGAGTTGTATCAGAAATGTTAACGACCCGAATTGATTGCCTGTGCATGTATTAAAACTTTTTGTATGATACTTCGCTGTCACTAGTTTTTTTTAATTCCGCAAAACGAAATTCCAAGTTTCTTTGAATACCATAAATTTTATTAAAGTATTTCGCTTGTAGTTGTTTTTGGGATTTAAAGTAAACTGTAGAATAAACATAATTATTTTCTCTAGACGCTGAAAAGAAGAAAAGGTTTGTTGAAGAACAAACCTACGATTGTGAAAGGCAAGAAGGTGACGCGATTGGAGTGACGACGACATCCGGCGGCGATCCGCGCGCGCACCACCCGCGTAAGGCACATGAGATGAATGGTCCAAAATCAGTGGTAAAATGTAACAGGGCTCTTTTGATTATTCCCACAAACTACCTATTTTGTTTTTATACTTTGTTAACAATTTTATTCATGATTCTGTGTAGATTTGTAGTTTTGCGTTGTAGTTGTGTAGACCTTAGAAGGGCGTGTGAGGAAATAACTGTCAACATAGTAATATGATCTGAACGACGTTATATGTGCTCTAATGAGTGGACCACAGATCGCACATGACAACTTATATAGTATTATCTCAAAAACTGCGTTATATTATATTTTATCTCAAAAATTACTTTATATATAGAACATGAAACCTAATATTGTCGTAACTCCAAATTGTAGAATTGACAAAACACATTTTGAAAATTAATGGAAAGAAACACTGAATGGATTTTATTGCGAATAATATGATTATTTATGTTTATACATAATACTTAATTATAAACGAGGATAAACATATGTATGGTTTCAATCAGTGTTTTTAATTTTCAAATCATGTTTACTCAATTCCACAATTTTGAGTTACGACCATTGACTTACAATTATGTGGACGTCGGGTCCGCGCTAAAAAGTGTCCGAACTTATAGGGCGTTAAAATCGTATACAGAGCGTCATTCACGCTCTAGTCTTCGTTTGTTCGACTGACAGCGAAGCAAGCAAAACTAGACAGTACTGCGATGACATTACAATTTAAATTCAACGTTTTAGCTTTTTCATATTCCTTTACATGTCACTACGTTTAAATAGGTTGACTTGGGACATTTTTTTCGTGGTTTTTGTATTAGACCCGTCGTCCATTTATTTGTAAGTCAATGGTTACGACAGTATTTTTCGTGTGCGATATATATGTCAATCGTATATGTTTTAATTTAAATGAAATCGAATACGAATGACATACATATGCAATTTTTGAGATAAAATATAATATAACGCAATTTTTAAGATAATGCTACGTTAGTTGTAATGAGCGGGATGTATACAGGCTGTCAAATCTTTTCATTGAATATTAGACCACACCGACATTCACATGTGGTTGGTTTCAATTAGCAATATCGAAAATTGACAGTGCGTGTATTTGAGTGTGTATGTACGTATGTTGATGATGTTATTCGGTGAATAATTTTAGTTATAGAAATCTGTAATAAAATATGGAAAGTTTTTGGGAATAACCTTATTGGGAGAATTCAATGTTATAATTGTGAAAGTAATATTTCTGTGCCTCTATTATGACTTTACAGTGACAGCTATAGCGGCGGAAAGTATTTGACAAATTTGTATGGCATATTGTACATCACCCGCAGCGGTCACAATAAGAACTAAAATGTTAAATATTTTACCATGTTGCTAGTGACGACTGCCACTGTAGAGGTATAGTTGACCGATTGCCAAGCGTTTATGTGAAGGAATGATAAATAATGTTGAGTGAATTTCAAAGTTTTATTTTTAATTGAAAGTAGTAACAGTGTTTTGCCGGGACTCCAAATGAGGCAGCCTCGTGGCGAGCCATTTAGTGTCGGTAAGTGTCCGTGCTCAAAGGTACCTCGGTGTGAGCCATGCGACCAGTGGAGCCAGAGATGGGCCGGGTGGGTTAAAACCCAATCCATCACCACCACCGAGTGTGTTAAAACCGGGTTTTTAACCAAAGCGCTGGGTTTAAACCCATTTTGTGTTTAAACGTGGTATAATTCCATACTTATTAAAAATTTCGATCTAAAAATATTTTTTAGACGAAAATGAAGTAACTCTAAGGTATTGCGTGGAGTTTCTTAACCTTACAATCGATTGTAAGGTGGGTATTGCTTGGAGTTTCCTAATCCTGTGAATTTCTGCTATTAAGGATGCACAATCCCATTCGATTTTAATGAAGATCGATTTAAGAGCATACGATCTAACGATTGCTTGTATAGATTTATTTCAATGCGATTTCAAGAGAATCGATTCAATAGAAAGGCAAATTGAGTCTTCTAGACCAGAAAGCAATAATTATTAATGTCATTAAATTTGAACAATACTCGATTTACAACAAATATTTTTAGTTGTAAATAGTTTTTGCCTTCGATTTAATGTGTTAATAATTTAACTCGATTTAAACCAACAAAGCGCCGGGTTAAAACCCGGGTGCTTGCCCATCTCTGGCGGTTGGATGTGGTCGATGCTCCCGGGCCACGGCAAGTGAGGAACTGATTCGGGCTGAGACTGCCTGCCTCGTTTATAGTGTAGGTTGGTAAGTGGAGATGCTGAATTTGCCGCAGCCTGAGGCATGCTCAGTACGAGGCAGCTCGTTTGGAGGCTGCGCAAGTGTAGCCCCGGCTTTTGACATCGCGATGTTTATCAAATCTATAATTATACTAGTTACGAAATAAGGTCCACCATGCTACAAATTAAACATGTATATATAAATATACGTATAGTGTTGCTGTTCTTTATATACAAATGTTAATGCATGAATGTATCCACAACAGATCTTATTTTTTACTAACTTAAATAAAACAAACAGTAATAAATCAAAATTATAGTACAAATTGGAATATTTTTTTTGAGCACAATTTTTATAAGGAAGGAGACTAACGTTATAGGCTCAAACATGTTGCATTTTTACGTGTTTTCAAATAAAATACTCGGATTGCACAATTTTCAAATGTTTGTTTGAAAACAAAAGAGTGACATCACCGCCTCAAAGCGTTGTACTAATTGGTTAACTCGTCACGGGTCTTAGAGACACACGGTGTCCCTAATGATTTTGGTACTATAGCGTTCTTAAGCTACACGGTGTCTCCTACGCGCAGTTGTGTTTTCATCCATCATGCTTTTTTAAATTATATATCTTATTTTCAAATAAAAAATGTATACCATAATTGTTAGGGACACCTCATGTCTCTAGGACGCCTGTCTGGTAATAAAAAGATTAAAAAGAAATTTCTAAGTTGTTTTTCCAGGTGTGGTCCTTGTTTTTTGTTTTGACAAACCAAGAATTACCAATAAACCTTAAGCAATTTGATTATAGTGGTGGGCTTTATTTTTGGAGTTGTTGCATATTTCCATATATTGCTGTAATAACGCTTCTAGGGTATACAGTAAGATGTGCATTCTTACCACTGATTATTAATAAAGTAATTGCGATCGACTGACACCAATTCTGTATGTATTTAGTCCATTAGATAATGTTTCTTAAGTGTTTTAGACTATTTAGTTGAAATTGATGCACGGAGTGCTAATTGTAACATGGGATAAGTTATCATTAGCCTATAGAAAACGGTTTTCAAATCCTAATTGAAATCCCAATAGCGCAAAAGTGGTATAATCCACGTTCAGTTTCTTTTGTACAATATAACTTTGAATGATTATTGCTTTATATTTGAATGCTATTTCATGTATAAAACTTATTCAATTTTTTTTATGTGCATGAAAATAGCATCCAAATAAATACCTGATACCTGCGACTTTGTCTACGTAGAATAACTGCTTCGAATGACCTACTGTACTATGCTAATTTTCATAGTTTTAATAGTTCTCTTTAGAAACTAACTCATCCCCTAATTATGAACTCTAATATTTATTTTTGTGACAAAAAGTGTCCTCTTAGGTCCTGTCTATCTCTATATCACAATTCATCACTATTGGTTCGATGATTAGCCGTCAACATAACAGACGGATTATGTTCTCAGTATTCAAGTAATATTGTAGAAAATAATTGTATGTGACTTACGCCCCTTTTGCGCTGATAGCCTCAATTCAAAATTGAAAAAAACAAGCACCGAGTCGTAAAATCACTTTTACAACATCGTCGCCTTACTTTCTCAAACTCGTATCTTAAGCACAAAGGTACTGAAATGCAAAAAATGGATTGTATATACAAATTTTGCAGGTTGATTCACATCCCGTTTCCTTCATATTTACACACTGGCTTTTACCTATTCTTTAAGTAATCTATTCAAATTAATACCATTGATAAGACATTTATATAATAGAAAGTTTTGCCATCTCCTGAATAATTCCTCTTTATAAGATACGAGTTTGAGAAAGTAAGGCGACGATATGTTTCTATTTCAAAGTGTGAAGAATTATGTATGTATATTATTTCAAAATATGCGGAATAATATACAGGTCTAAATAAAGTACGTCTGTAAATTTGTGACCTTAATGTTTAATTTTCAATAATTTCAAAAATTCAATCCTTTTACAAATTGTTCTTTTATCTCATTGTTTTGTAAGAAAGAAGAAAAAGAAATTGCGATTTGCTAGCCACATTGGTTACTTGAATGTTGTTAATTATCATGGACTTATTTAAGTATACTTGAATACTTAAATAATAAAAATTGCCACAAATTGAAATTAGGTAGAGAAAAGTAACCTGAAAATTACCCATTCATTCATCATTTAATTTGAGACGTACTTTATTTACCAACCTCTCAAAAAATATAATAATAAGTAATTCTTTAGATATTACGTTGGTGATACCCTAAATAACTGGACCTAACTTTTGGACGTCTTTAGAGGTCGAGCGATTCTGTGTGTGAAATGTGGAAATTCCTAACTGTTTACTGTACGTCGCTGATAATGTTTAAAGAGGTTAGTTAGAAGAAATTTCTTTATGGGATAAATTCGCCTTCGTACGCTAAACGTTTGTTAAAATTTGTAATTTGTTTTATTGAACAATAGTGTTTATATATATACATACAATGTGTGGTATTGAGTGCATTAATTAGGGTTATTTTTGACTGTATGGCAATGTCCACGGGCCATAGTAATTCAGGCATACCATTGACGTAAATAAATATTATTAGAAATTATGTAATAGACTGTTATAAACCTGTTAAGGTCAAAAAAGGGTTTAGCAAAAAGTCGGCAAAATATTATTAAATATTTTTATTATTATTATAATTATGTCAGATCATGTTCAGATTCGTACACTATTAAAACGTCGTTAAAAACTGAGCAGGAGGTGAAATATAAGTCAGAATAAAATGAAATAAAAAAAAGTCAGATATAAGTCGTAAAATAATAACTTGTTTTCCAAAGGTAATCGATTGAAAGATATGTAATCGATACCATAAGTATTATAATATCAAGATTCTCTTCTCACAATAATATAATCTAATTACAAAAAAATAGTATTTACAAAAAATTATATGTTTTTCTGTGCTGCCCCGTGGAAAAATACTTATTTTTTGTAAATATCTACGCTAGATTTTAATAAAAAAAGTGATTTTAATTCTACTGTTCAAATAATTGTGTTCATTTATTATGTCAAAAATCAAAAATAAAATTACTTGTGTCGAAACAAACGTCTATACAATATGAATGGAAACAAATAATGAAAATAGTATCGATTGCGATTAACTGCAAACTGTTGGATGCTAACTCACTTAACAAGGCATACCTTCAGCGGCAGACTAATGGGGCCTTGCGCTAACACATGTAAGATTTTGTCATAATCGGTTTGATACCAATAATCGATTTTGAACTATTGCATTTCTAAACTGACAACATTCTTTTGCATTTTGAATAACTGTTGCAAAATCTGCATAAATATGACAAAAATGAATATTAATCCGAACGTTCCTTATTATTACTAGTTATGAATAATTTGTCATTGAAATGCTGTTTTACTATATTATCATTTGTCTTGTTTACGCTGAGTCAAAAGCGGGTATAACAATTTGTGCAATTTTACTATTACAATGACGTGGATTACCTGGCGCTAAGCACTATGGCCGGTTGAGAAGATCCCGGGTTCAATCACGGTATGACCAATTTAGGAAATGAACTTTTTCTAAATGGTTTGGTCTAGGTGTTATGGCTAGTGTAATTCCATGCCCTGGTACTCATAGGAATTTCCTAGATATAAATGAAATTGGTCATATTGGTGTGTTTGTGTGACATTATTATTATAACTCGGACTCATATTAAATGCCATTATTTGTTACGCTACGGCTACACTGAGGTTCGAGACATTGTCTCGATTGATGCGATAATTAATGTCATTAAACCTTTGTGTGGCCCCGGCATTATACATTAATTACTTTCACATAACACGGACTCGTTCGTTGAATATAGTCGCCTTTTAAAAGCCTCGTTTTCTCACTAGCGTAATCCCATGTTACAAAAAATAATTAAATGAAATATTTAATGAAATAATGACATTTGTAATTGCTACGTCCATTTGTATAGTAATAATTGAAATAATGATTCCATTAATGATTTTAACGAATTAAATAATGAATGTTACAGCACATGTTTTCTCCATTTTAGTTTTTATTGTTTACGGTGAGACCTCGATTTATATCAGTACTTATCACAATTTAGTTTTTTTTTTGTATGTGTTAGTCGTAGTAGGGTAATAGTCATCTAATGCAATAACATTCAATATTGTTAAATGCTTATATTTATAATTACCAAAGTTCGAATAAATACATAAGGTGTCGATTAATATTTGTACCGGTATATTCTTGTTTGTTGCGCGGAAAAAAGCATTTTTATTTAATACGAGTCTGTGGCTCGTTCTGTGGGTGAAATGTTATAAATTTTTATTTTATTGTTGCACAGCAATATTTTGTTTTTCTTGTAAACACAGTTTTATCGATCTGTAGGGAGATTCCATTGTGATCTACAATGTTCTTAATAAACAGATGGTGATAAATGATTATCTTTTATTTATGCTTAGTTTCTATAGATTTCAGCTTATGGGTCCGAAACGTTGATCTGTTTGACAAAATAAATATACGCTATTTAGAACCGTAAAAATAGCCACCCCCTTTCTATCATCGTGAGACTAGACGTAGCCTAGGATGTTACCCCTATATTGTGGATATACCCAAGATCATTTATTCCCAGTCGTCACCACTGGCTTTGTTCACACTGGCGACAAATTTGGGAAAAAAAGCCCATATTATTATATATATATATAGGTGGTGACAAACGGGATAAAAAAGTCACAGTTGTTGCCAGTGGTGATTTCCACTGGCGACAATTGGGGAAAAATAAACCCATGCCACCAGGTGGTGACAAATGGGATAAAAAGATCTGTTGTTGCCACTGGCGACAAATGGAATTTAAAATACTACTAGGAAGTAGTTTAGTTTATTTATCTCAACATTACAAATTTCACACAAATAAAATTACATGTCATTTTATACTACTTTTCGAAAAGTAAGCGTCAGTTTACAAAATAATGAAGAAATATATAATAGTAAGTCAGTACACAATAGTGTACATATACAAATCAAGATAATTAATATGGAGCCAATGAATGTAACTAATAAATAATTCAATTAAACTAACAGCAACAAAAGTAGTTTGCCAGTGGAATAAAAAATCCCAATTAATGTTTATTTATTGCCGCTATCGAAAGGGATTAAAATAAAATAGAGTTTAATGATTAAAATACTGATCGTAATAAAAAAAATTAGTCCTAACATCAGATGTTTTCAATACCATACAATAATTAAAAATCACATTAACAATGACATCATTTACAATGATTCAGATTGCCACACTGTAAAACTGTTTTTTTTTTAAATAAGATTTGTATTTTTATCATTGGATTCGAATTTTATTTCATTACCTTTCGATGGCGGCAATAAACAAACATTAATTGGAATTTTAAATTTCATTTCAATTTCATTTTCACTAGATCTTTTTATCCCATTTGTCACCACCTGGTAGCATATGGGTTTTTTTCCATTTGTCGCCAGTGGGAATTACCACTGGCAACAACTGACATTTTTTATCTCGTTTTTCACCACCTGGTAACATAAGGGTTTTTTGTTTCTATTTGTCTCCAATGGGAACAAAGCCAGTGGTGACGACTGGGAATAAACGCCCAAGATTAGCATGAAGCATTACGCTTCCTCATTTATATGGCGTACGGCATTGGAGTGGAATTCCCTGTCGGCAGATTTGTTCCCTGAGCCCATTGACTTACAATTACATGGACGTCGGGTCCGCGCTAAAAAGTGTCCGCACTTGTAAGGCGCTAAAATCGTATACAGAGCGCCAAATTCCGCTTTAGTCTTCATTTGATCGACTGACAGCGCGATACTGCGATGACATTACAATTTAAATTTCGAATAGGTTGACTTGGGACATTTTTTTCGTGGTTTTTGTATTAGACCCGTCGTCCATTTATTTGTAAGTCAATGCCTGAGCCCTATAAACTTTCCAAGACGAGATTGAATAGGCGTTACATAGGTGTGCGTGCTCTGTCGTCAGCCGCATCATCACTTGGTGTGCGTGCTCTATCGTCAATCTCATCGACACTTTTCATCAGTGTGCTGCCGGTCAATCTCATCGACACTTTTCATCAGTGTGCTGCCGCCGTCAGTGGACAGGGGGTATGTGACTTTAAAAAAAGTTGTTATGTATACTGCCCTGATCAGTAAAAAAGTTCGATCTGTCACTATTTTTATTTTTTCTTATAATATAGTAAGGGGATAAGGTATGAAGTTACCGCAAGAGAAAAGTAGATCTTTTTTAACTTCATTTCTTAAAACATTATTTTCTCGTTATAAATATTAATAACAAAGACCGAACACTTAGAAAAATTCATTCGATCCAGACAATGCGCCAGATGCTCTGCCAATTAAGCCACGGAACGAACCAGTAGTAAGTCCTTTCAAATTTTCTATCTGCTTCTTGCAAATCTTTCTCATAGATGGCGCTGCGGCAAAAAGTAGTTAAAAACCAAAAACAAAGATTTGCAAGAAACAGAAAAATTCGTAAGGTCTGCTGGTTCGTCCCGTGGCTTAATTGGCAGAGCATCTCCTGGCACCATGCTCTGCCAATTAAAAAACCGACCACAAAAGTACGTGGCATCACAAACATCATTTGCAAAGTTTTATTGAAATCTATTATCGGAAAGTGCGCGACACCGAATTCATCTCCTAGTTTGCCATCCTTAGAGGTAGAATATTTTCTTCAAATTTCAACATCATCAATTCAGCCAAAAGACGTTCACTGCTGAACATAGGACTCCCCCAAAGAATGCCACAACCATTGACTTACAATTATATGGACGTCGGGTCCGCGCTAAAAAGTGTCCGCACTTGTAAGGCGCTAAAATCGTATACAGAGCGCGACACTCTGCTTTAGTCTTCATTTGTTCTACGGACAGCGCGATACTGCGATGACATAACAATTTAAATTTCGAATAGGTTGACTTGGGACATTTTTTTCGTGGTTTTTGTATTAGACCCGTCGTCCATTTATTTGTAAGTCAATGGCCACAACGATCTGTTTTGTACCGCTTGCATCCAGCGGATTCCCGCAGCCTTCACCAGATCATCAGTCCACCTTGTGGGTGGTCTGCGCACGCCGCGTCTATCGGTACACGGTCGCCACTCGAGAACTCTTCGGCCCCATCGGCCATCTGTTCTGCAAGCAATGTGTCCTGCCCAGTTTGCCCAGTTTCGCGTTGAAGTCCCCCTTGACAACGAGAAAGTGAGATTTAAAGCTGTGTATAGCTCTAGAGATATCGTCATACATAGTTTCCACTTCATCATCGAAATGTGTCGAAATCGGAGCGTAAAGCTGTATGACCTTCAGCGAATACCGTTTGTTATTCTGAGTACAAGGTACGCTACCTTAATCGACACACTCCATCTTTGCCATATTGTTCACAAGGGACTTAAGGACGATAAGCCCGACACCTCCCTGCGATTTTTGATCGCCCTCTCGGAAATAAAGCAAGTTACCGGATTTGAGGGTTACCGTGTCCTCGTCCTCTCTTCGGACTTCAGAAAACCCTATAATATCCCACCGTAACCTACTCAGTTCTTCCTCAAGTTCTATAACCTTCTCGCCTGTTCTGGTAAGACTACCAGGACAGATAAAAGTAGATATTTTTTTAACTTCATTTCTTTAAACATTATTTTCTCGTTATAAATATTAATAACAACACCGAAAATTAAGAAAAATACATTCGATCCGGCTGGATTCGAACCAGCACCCCCAGGCAATCCGTGCCAGATGCTCTGCCAATGTAGTAGTAATGGTTTTCAAATAGTAGTAGTCTAGTAGTGGTTTTGGCAGTCCTCAAATTTAAATGAGACCAATACTGAGGTAGGTACCCAACAAAAAAGAATCATCAAAATCGGTTTACAAATGCCGGAATTAACGCGTAACATACATACAAAAAAACAGTCGAATTGAGATCCTCCTTTTTTGAAGTCGGTTAAAAATAACAACGGTTAGCTGCAATATTTTCTTAGGATTTTGATAAGGATTTGAATAACATCGTTTGTAATGAATTATAAGTACTTATTTTGCGTTTTAAAGAGATGGAAGTGGGTGTAAAATAAAAACAAATTGACAAAACCTTCACCATATATTTATTATATTAATAAAGACAATCTAAAAGATCACGTAATAGTCATTGTCTTAAAAATTAGTTACCCTAATAAATTTATCAGTATATATATAATAGTTTTTATTTATTGTTTTAAGGATATGCCAAGTTGTGAAGAGTCGCCCAGCAGGAAGGGAAGGACTCGAGCTTACGCGTTGTTTTTTACCATTTCATCACATTGAATATAACAATGAATCTATACGCAATACACTTATTTTTCGATGATTACCTATTTCAATGTATTCTAAAATGCTTACTAAATTTAATCAACTAACGTGTCTACGCGAAGAATTGTGCTAATCTAAAAAGGTGTCTACAAATTTTTCTCGATAGTATTTTCAAGACTGGTAATTTACAGAACGTTCAAAATCACAACACAGAGTGTAATATCAATTATCGTGCGGGCGCTGAGGCACGCGTCACGTGTATTTATACTACTACGGCTATATTACAACGTTTAGTACGTATTTGGTACGTAAGATGTCCTCATATCTAGCGAAACCCATCCAAGGATTGTGTGGTGTTTATTGATTCAGTAGGTACCACTTGCTGCTCTCTTAATCTTTTTTTTGGTATGGCACTTCAAAGGTGTTTTAAATTTACTCAAGTAAAACCAACGCCTTCAGCATTATGTTGTAAAAAGGGTCGAATAGAAGCTCACGGGTGAATAAAAATAATTTTAAAAATGGGGTTCTCAAACTTGATGTGCTACACACAATGACTGCAATGTTTGCCATTAGAATCTGGTAACATAGTACTTCTTAAGCCGGATACTCACTAGCGAGCTGTAACTGTAACCGTTGCACAAAAATCATAGTGTGTACGTGGTTCGCGAGCTTGCCGCGAGCAGTACGCGTGCGGTTCGCTGTGAGCCGTTTAATTGAAGACTATTTCAAGCGTAAACACTAGAACCCGTTACTGTATCTGCACGTTACAGTTACAGTTCGCTAATGAGTACCCGGCTTAAGAGACCGTATAAATTAGTTTGGCTAGTCTATGTCTATTCGCCTATGAGTTTGTATTCGCTTTACCTGTCGTTTTTTAAATTCTTTCCGTTAGGAATAGGCAAAGGCTTAACACCACATAGCCAAGTCTCTTGCTATTACTTGTGACATATTAATATAGGTGTAGATTATCATTTTTCTCAAACTATATATAGACACTTCTTAGGAAAGGTTTTGTTAGATATATGGAGACGTACGTAATTTACATTCAACTACATAGGCACGGCTACACAGTTTTCACGCCAAATACACGTATTTTGCGCGCTGTAAGCGCACTGTGCTCGCCTTACACTATTCCATACAAAATTAGAAGAATATATCCATTTAGACTTAGACACAAATATTAATACTATAGTAAACATTTCATATTTTATGTTGACACAAATACAGAAGTACTTAGACCGTATGCCGAATTTCCGGGACTATAGGCGCTTAGAACAGATTCTATTTGACTAAGCGAAATCAATACACTGGAGATTCGACAGCAAAGTGAACACCACATCAATATTAGGACTGTATCCGTCATTTGTAATTTTAGATAATATTACGTATTTGTAGATTATTTCTTTTATCTCTCTTACTTTTTAGGTTTTCATAGAATTGACTTCAGTTTATTGTTTTCTAAATAGACGTCTGTGTCGTAATATAAGTAGGGTTAAGTCAAATTTCTTCCTAATTTCCTCTACGCCGGCAGTGCTCGCTTGTAAAATAATGTCTTTAGAGTCAGGCCAGCCTAATATTTAATTCACTAAATTATAAATAAGACAATCGATTAGTAAGAAACAAATTAAAATCGATCCACTTTGAATTCGCCTCTGATTGAACAGAGGAAGCAGTGGACCAAAATAAATGCAATTTCCAGTGCTGGATGTTATTTATCTCTTTTAATAAAAACGATAAACGAAAAATTTTATAAAAATAAAATTGTAAGGCACTTCTATATTATAGTTGAAATAAGGTTGTTTTATTCGGTCTTAATTTTAGTCCTTACTACCTTGTATGCATCTACTTGAATACAGCGGTTCCCTAGTGTTCTAGTGAGTGCTACCAAGGCAAAGGTCGCGGTCTGTCACGATCCTTATTAGAAATTACTGTTATAATAACAAGGGAATCTAGTAAAGCAATACCCTGACTAGTATGACGTTTGGCACATGGAATGAGTTAGTCAGATAAACTATCGATAATATAGACCAGAAAGAAACGGGTATAGGGCCTAGTTTGGCATTTGAATAAATAGAATTTAGCGAGTACCTTTCAGTCTTAGCAGCTAAGAGTATTGTTAAAAATTTGTTGTGGAGGGATTTGTATTGAATAAATCTTAATTTTTGACATAGATCTATATCCGGTACGTTCATTTGAAAAAATATTCAGTATTTATTTACATAGAAAGTTATATGAATTCATTTCTTAAGAAAATAACTTTGTATGCCCTGCGAAACAGTATAAAGCAGCAGGCATTTGTTTATATTTGAAATAATCTTGAATTTCCTAGTGATTGTATAGTAAATTATTATCATATTTATAGAAGTGTAAAATATCAAGTCATACACTAAAACGTTCAATTTTAACACTGGGGTTTCAATCAAAAGGCTCTTAATCTAAAACAATAGTTTCATCTAATTGTTTCTAAAACATTATTTTTTTCTATAAACACTTAAATATTTTCTAAATGGCATACTTAACTCTGTTAGAGTACATTAGCTTTAGTTGCAAAGCATTTTTAATTGCTTTGGCATTTTGAGTCGGAAATAAGTAAAACCTTAGAATAATAACGCATAGAAACCTAGCCCGCACACGCTAAGTGAGGCAAATTGAAGCGCTCCCAAAGGGCCTACACGAGCGGGCGGGCCTTCAGTGCTAAAAATGACGAAATGAGTGTAAAAATACGTCAGACAAACTTGAAATAGATACTAACATCACATTCCACAAGAAAGTAACGCGTTTCAACTTGTATTTTTATATAAATATTCACTAAAACCGAAAATTAACTTACTACTAAAACTAGCCTACATGAATTTGATTTTTGCCTCACTCGTTCGTTCGACAGTTCGTTTGATATGAAACTATCATTCTATGCGTTATTATTCTAAGAGTAAAACTAAGTTTTCTAGAAGTTTACCTACAATGTTAAGATAGAACACAACCAAATAATCACACAAGTTAGTGATGTGTAGCGTTTGCGGGTTAAGTTACATTTGTCAATAGGCTTTAGTATCGCTCCCATTCCTAAGCAAGTTTTATCAGAATTACCTGCAACGTTCGACTCGCCAGTGAGGTGGCTAAATGTCATCACTATAATGTACAAGATATCCGGTAAGAGGGGGGTGACAGCTTTTGTCAAAAGTTAACTTCTTTGAGCGTACTTCTATGGACCACACTGCCGATTGTTAGCACAGCTATCGGGTATCCAGAGTGCATTCGGGGCGTTGACTGCATCAGTACTTTCTGATTATGCAGGGTTTATTTATTAAATACTAACAACCTCGCCGGACTACATTACTATGATAAACAGTAACTTTTGTTCCTTGATTTTTTACAAAACATAACATGTACTACCTGACATTTTTTACCTTTTTACTCTTTCTGTTCTTACCGCACATAGTTATTACCGTTTAGAGTGATCTATTTAAATATTTTTATTTTTGTACGACAGTAAAATCTGACGAATTATTAAAAACCATGGCACAAGAGTTGTTGTTTATGATGTTAGTAATACAGTCTTGCGAGGTTGCATACATATAAACAGCTATTCGCTAGTACCGCAGTTGCGGGTGCAGCTTGTAATGGAAATTTCATAGGTCGCACTGTCGCTTGGCATCAGATGCTATTGTAGCCAAGCGTGTGATTATACAAAAAAAATCCGTGTGAAAAAAAATGCGTGAACATACAAAAACGCTTTTAAGAAAAGTAAAGCTATTACCACATTAAATACAGGGTGTAAATAAAAGTATGCATAAAATATTAGATGTTGACTTTTTTACGATAACGAATTAACAATTTTCACTACAATGCCTTTACCATGAGATTACAGTGACAGTTTCGCTAGCGACCGCGTAATATGTTCGTACACAAAATTGTTGTTTCTTTTTGTGACCGCTAGGGGCGCTGTATAATTGGCCATAGAAAATTGTGAAGTAAATTACGCGATCGCTAGCGACAACTGTAGTGCGATTCACGTAAGTTCAAGCTATCAAAATATCGTTGAAGTTACGTAGTCGTTCGATCGAAGTCCTATCCAAAATGGGTATTCGCGTATCACTTGAACGAACGTTGATATGAGTAGAATCGAAACGTAACGACTAATGAACGACATCTTGGATTGTGAAATTTGACATTTAGTCGTCGAAAGTCTATTGAAAGAACTGTCAAAATTTTAGCAGAATACGCACGACTTGTCGTTTAGAGTCGCTTTAAGTTCGATTATTATACCACAATACGCTTTAACGACATTTGGATGGAACGACTTTAAAATTGGACTCGTTGACGTTCACTGTCACACGTGAATACGAAAAAGCAGTTCAACGACTAAAATCGCTACGATATCGTAACGGTTTGATTACATGAATCACCCCACTGTTACAGTAAACTCGTGGTAGGAGAACAGCATAATGGATGTTAATGACTTTTCAATACATGTTTTAAAACTGTTGTGATTGGTTATCACTAGTTACAGTATCTTTCCACAATCTGACACTTGAGTCGATGATCTTTCTGTCTACATTTTGTTTATACCCTGTTTATTATCCACTACTTACGGGACACCTCGTATAACAGGTAATTTACTATGACCATATTGCTGAAGCGTAGTGATGAATGTACCACAACCCTATTATTTCCATTTATTCTTATAAGTTATTGCCTACAGCGAAATAATTCATCTAAAGAACAATGTATACTTCGTTTTTTTTGGCAGAATTCCAGTCAGGTACTCTTGGAATCGAGTAAAATATTTCATATTTAATATCGAAACGATTTCCAACTAATTCATGTGTAAGTTAAATTTTGTTTCACTTGAAACTACATAACATAATACTGTGAGCGTTAAACGCCATGTTTTTATTTTTACAATGTTAAATCGTTAATCTAAACGAGAAATAACAGTAAATAATTCAAGAATATTTAGAGTATTAACATGTCTTTTGTAAGGAATACTGTCCCAAAATTTATTTCAATTACACCGGAAAACTAAATAATTCTCATAAATGTAGTAGAAAATGTCACAACCACGAAATGTTTGGAGAAGTTTATAACTTTTTTTACAACTTTAAACAGTGTATTAGACGTAGATCCGATTCAGAGCAATTTTACGTACATGTGGTACAGGTGAGCAATTTGTTTAATGCTCTTTTTAACAGGTCGTCATTATCCTACATGCTGGCCATCAATGAGGGTCGGTTAACTATCATACAAGAGCGTGAAAGTCACACTTTACACAGTATATATCAAAGTACATAGGCCGATAACATTGAAACGATAGACCATGCAATATCACAACACGTATAGAGGTACACGTACATACACTTTACATTGATCATACAAATAATGTACTTACTATTTAAAATTAACACGTAAAGTATCAAATAATGACATATTCAGATCTATTAACAACAAGGAGTTAGACAATAACATTACCAACATAAAATAATAGAACATTTGAGCATTTCAATAATGTGTTTAAAAAAATATCCCTCCGTAGATTATAATTTTGTAGAATAGTAAGATCAATGTTGATAAATTAACAGTGACTTTCATATATTATCGATTGTACTTGCGTTTCAGAAGAACTTAATACGATGATGATGTGGGAAATTCGTTGTATGCTAAAGTCTGTATGGAACTACTCTGTTAACTTGCTAAAATTGTTGTACTTTTCATTTGTGCGTTTGAGTTTAAATAAAACTAATTACCATTGATCTTACCACTTCCACAGATAGAATTTAGTCAATAATTTGTTTAAAGTGCGGTAATATCGATATGTGACTAGTAGGTACGGATATTGAATTGAGTTCCGTTTATATTAACTATCTAAGCAACGCCTAAAATAACAAGTGCGCCCATAAATTTGACTAAAGACTAGAAAATTAACTGAAAACAAAAAAGCTACAAAATAACAACAATAATGAGCAAACAAGCAAATGTAATAGTGAGCTGGGCTCGCAAAAATGAAACAATTCAAATAGAAACGAGGTAGTGTAGTTACTACACGATTTATGTATGTATCAAACACATTGTAATACTTATAGTTATGATCTATGTTTATCTCGAATAGAGCTCGCCTATCGATTTAAAACGTAGCGCCAACAACCAACTACATTTATTTACAAAATCACACTTGCAAAGTCACATTAAGAAGTCTGTCATTTAAAAACTTTATGAAGAACTATCTATTTAGGTATCAATTGTTATACAAAATATCTTTAGCGCTCTCTTCAAGCTTAGCATCACGATAATTCCGAAACAATTAGTAGGTAGGTATTTATTGTTAACCATACGGGTCTCCCGAGCTATATCTTCTCTAGCTACTAGTCACTACGTCGCTTTTCCTAGATCACGTTTAATTATTATATAAATGTATACTGTAGTTATAGTAAATGCTTTATCGATTCAGCATTTCGTCCGAGTCTGAGCGAGTCGCTCGTGTGTGGGCGCACCCAGGCTCGTGTGCCAGGGAGAGCGTGTAGAGGCGTGTAGAGGCGGGCCGCGGGTCACGCGCCGCGTCTTTTGCTCTACAGCGCGAGTTAGCACGCGAGTGGCGGTAATCGGTTGGTGATTAGTCTTGGGGCACTGACGGCGCGCGGTTGCCGTGGCCCTGATAGTGAGCAAGGAGTCGGTTACTGAGCAGGCGATTTGCTGTGTTCAGCGGCCGCGTGGGATTTTTCATCGGATCTCTCGACCTTTTCATAAGGTTTTTCGAGTTTTTGCCGTTTCGGCTCGGCGTCGAGTGGCCGGTGCGACTTCATGTGTGCGCTACGACTTTTTACTTTGTTAAATACTCTGAAACATAATAGGGTACACTATTAGATACGGCAACAAAAAAGTTAGAAAGCTTCAAAATAAGGAAATTAAAGTACAAAAGCACACTGCAAAAAAGCAAAGCTTAAGCGTTAGTGCTGTGAAAAACCTATATACATACAACATTAATACACAAAACTCTTTAAAATATTAATCCTAAGATAAGTTACGACAAATAAATTATAAATATACCATTAAATCTTTATTGTAATGGACACAAATTCACTGTCTTAATGTTTAATTAAATAAAAATATGTAAGTACGTTTGTGTAATTATATTTACAATCATCGATGTCATTTATTCTTACAATTTATTCATCATAGCATGGTGGAAATTACCCTATAAATGTCTAGATTATTCCTCCCTGCGTCAAATTTAGGAGCGGAATAAAAATGTAATGTATTTCGATGAAAGAATACCACGCTCAGATTAATACATTACCTACACAACAAACAATTATTTAATTGTGAATTTAATGCAAATATTAATTTTCCATGCAATCAACATCAATAACACTGAAACTCTACACTGGCTCAGAAAATGTCGTGTTTTGAACACTGAATCGATCTATTTAAAAAGTTTTATACAGCATTTACTGGACCAGCGCACATATATTAACCTATCTTAATGTATATTTCTCATTGTATTAGTTATATAAATACTAAGCTGTATAATAATAATCTTTAAATTCTTATTTTAGTGCTGCAGGCACAAAAGGCAATTTAGGTGAAACTTAACGTTTGCGAACGAATCTTTAATTCGCAGCAAAGTACGAAACTTGTGGACATCAAAGCGGAGAGGAGTTTAGAAGTGGGGTACGGAGCATGTTCCACGTAAATTGCGTTTGCGCATTTGCTGTCGATGTCGACGTTTAAAGCGGTATGCTGGCGTGCTCCGTGTTTGGGCACTTACTTCCCGCAGATCTTGCATGGAAACTCCTCGCCTTCATACGAAGTTGGAGACGATGTACACGACGCCGCGTTATGTGTCGACACTTGGCCTACTGAACCCTGGATGTGGACAAGTCGTGTTAAGATCCAACCTAACTTCCTAATCACTCCTCAAGCTTGAAGACAAGAAATGGCCCCGTACTGGTGGCGGTGCTTACTTGTGTAGCCTGTTGTTCCTTGTGCCAGCTCCTTAGGTGTAGTATCTTGTAGTCTTTGGTTACCTTCTTCCAGAAGTAATAGAACTGCACGCATTGTTTTGAATCTTTTGTTCTTATCTGAAATACATTCCAATACGTTTGCTTTAAAGGAAAAATGCAATAGCAACGTAACAAATAAACGTATTAATTCCAAAATACTTAAGCTCTACAATAACGTATAGTGTGTAGTGTATTTTACCAGTTGCGCAATTCTGTAGAAGTCCTTATCGTAGTGACTGAGTCCAGCTAAGAAGGCTTCAACTTCTTCTGGCGTCCAACGTGACTCGTGTTGCGAGGGAGCGGCTGGTCGTGACATGAGTCGCAGTGTTGCAGCTCTGATGTCACCTCCGCACTCGCCCAGAGTCTGCAGGGCGTATTCTCGTGTGTGACCTCCGACTGGCATGGCCGCGCACATTGCTAGCTCCATGAACATGCGCACTGAGGATGCAGGAATATAGTAAAAGATACAATCGAAAACAGAATTCTAGTAATAAGAAAAAGTACGAGTAGATATATATTATTATTACCTTCGTTATCATCAAGAGCATCATTAATGCCAGGGTCCCAAAGAAGCTGTTCAGGAACTCTATGGAGATCTATGCGGTTGTTGCAGAGTTCGGGTATGTCTACTTGGTGGTCCCTGCCAATATTGATTTGTGGTGGTCGCGGCTCATCTAGTTGAGACAGTACGTCTGTCTCTGTTGTTGGTAGACCTGAAACGAACATAATATACAGTCAAGATTCAAGAAAAAATAACTATTTAGTTATGTAATAGATTTAAAAGTAGGTGAATAAGTTACCTGCTGTTAGTTCCACGAACAGCCCAGAACCAGCTCGATCCGGAGGCAGTATGGGTTGCGGTGTATAATGATCGATAGTTCGCCGCAAGCGAGATCGATAAGGTCCAGCTGGAGATGCTCGTCGTTTGCGTCTTTGAGGAGAAGCTGGCACACTGCTTGGACTTAGGAACACTGCTGGTGCTGTGTCTCTGCCTTCAACGCACACCTGATACAAACGAAGAATCACTAGTTAAGATTCTTTATGGGAAGCGATCACTGTATCCGAAACGATATGCGGTTCCTTTGTTTACCTGTAATGATGTGTCTTGCTGCCAATGATGCATAGGTATAGTAGAAACCATGCGCTGGAATCGCCTCATTGGTCGTTGATGTGAGAAGTCTCGAGGACTGCTGGACAACAATGGATCTTCAGAGTTCAACATAATTTGCCGGGGTGCTGGCGATGGTTCTAAGGCGTAAGCATCTAGTGATCTGCATTCTTCAGGCAAAACTTCCTCTAAGGCCTCTTCCACCTGAAACGATACAAAATTATGTAGGTATGATGAAAGGACTTTACTAGAAACTTTAAGTAAGCTCAAGGCAGCAGATGGTAAGACATGGATTACAACACACCCACTTACAACTGCCAATGTGCTGAACAACTGATTACCGACAATAAAACACATCGGGCATCGGGCAGTTTTGCATCTGACTAAAATGGGGTTTTCCTAGCACTTTTACAATGGGGTCGGGACATACTAGTCCTGTACCTGGACGATATCTTCTGGGCTTGCCTAGCATTCAGCTATGTACTTGAGAAGTGGAGAAATATGACAGTGCTACGTATCAATCAATTTACTATAGTTAAGACAATTTACAATGTCGACCATAAATCGGCAAATCGGTGTTCGGATGATTCCAAGACAAACTTAGGTACAAATATTGGGGTGTTCTCTGAAATCAATCAATCTGTATATCACGATTTCAATACTACTTAGAACACTAAGAACGACATTTCAGGCCAAGTGAATTATAGTCATTATTATGTTAAGTGTGTACGCATTAAGTTGTCTCTAGAGTCCTGCGGTAAGTAATTACCGCAGGAGGCGAACAGAATCACTTCATTCGTATGCTCCCCGAAAGCATGCCAGTATTCCAAGCCTTGACTAGGTATGATTTAAACACTGGGCTACGGTTGTCACAGTTTCACTGATGTACTGGTAATGATGTGACCTTACAGTGGAATAAGATACATCCCGGTTCACCTGACAATAACGCAGGAGATAAACTAATCTGCGACCGAAACAACATTTAACGCCAGACTACCACAAAAATTCCTTAAACTAAAACTACGACAGCTCCGTGCTTTGACTGCTGCTTTGCTTCAAGGGTCATTGTCCATATAATAAACATTAATGTAAGCTTCTCCATGTGCAGAGAGTGCAAGAAGATGGGGAAAAGAGCCGCGCAAGTTCTCTCGTGAGTGGCACACTTTGGCGTACGAAGGTTTTCTAAATCTTTAGCAACCCTAAAAAGACTTTGAGATTTTTGGAGGAACCAGAATTGCAGGCGTAAGACTCTACACCAATGTAATGCAAAATAGTGGCTGAAATACTACAAACAGTCCGCTCTAACACATAATGATTAAAAAACTTCCAAAATAACGGATTATTAAAAATCTTATATGGCTCACCTCTTCCTGACTGGACATAGTAGCAGTAAAGAAGGCAGCTGACAGCGGTGATGAGGCACGCGGTACAGTATGTGCCGGTGACTGAGCATCGTGAGATCCTGGCGGTGTGGGATATGCTAAACCAGGAGACGATTCAGGTTGAGTTGAATAACTTCCTCCCGGGGATGTGGCCGTATAACCCAATCCGGGAGAGTCTCCAGTGGAATAAGACAACACTGGGGAATTAGCTGTATAACCGATTCCCGGTGATGGCACAGGTGACCCACCATGACAAGCTCCAAAATCAGCTAGGGATTCTGGCAAAGGCGAGTTCAGTACAGCAGCAAGGCGTTTATTGGACGGGAAAGTAACAGGTGATCGTTCTCGAATAGAAGCAGCCACTGTTGCGTAATCTTCTAATGATGCCAGATCCTTAAGGTGTTCAGGTGTGGTTGTAAACTGGAAAGTGTCTTCATTAAGAGCTGGTGAAAAATATCCATCGTCGGAATTAAACGATACTCCAAAAAGTTCTGGTCGAAATGTAAAATCTTGCTGTGGTGATGATTGACCTGGATCTGAGGCTGACCTTTTCACTACCTGTAAACAAAATGAAGATTTCAAAATTCAATTAAATGGGATTCTTCGGCGCAATAAGCAAACAAATTAGAGACCTTCGAGTTGCCTTTCTTCAACAGCTCGATAAGGGCTGAGTCTCTGTTAGCGGCAGTAATATTGGTAGCTACATTTGATGCGATGGTGACGACTGAAGGAGCGCGCGGCGGCACGAAGTGTCCGGAGGTGGCAACCGGCGAAGCGGGTGACCCAATAGAAGTCCGTATGGTAGATAGCGGCGGTGGTGCAGGTGCAACAAAACCCGAGCGAGAAACTACGGTGTCTGTAATTGTTCCTGGAATGATAAATTAAAATAAAAGGAGCAGTTATTATCGGTATCATTAAATTTTTCAAATTTATTGAAAATAGAATACATACCAGTTGAAGATGTACAGGTAGCTGTAGCTCCACGACGACTTATGATTTTTTCCTCGATGAGTGCACGAACAGAAACTGATGCAGTTTGTAGTGGAGGTCCTGTAGATTCCTTTTTGTCTAGTTTCTTGTTGTCTGAATCCTGAAGAAAAACATGGTCAGATGAAATTATAATAGTTTGTTTAATATGAAATTGTGTTTTATTTAATACAAATTCGTTAAATATATTTAATTAGTTATTTTTTTGTTTAATATAATCTAAATAAATTGACGTAATTGATACCTTTTTAAAGTAACCTCCATGGAGTCTCATGTGCCCATTAAGAGCAGGGATGTTCTTAAACTTGCGATGGCACAGGTTGCACTCGACTGGTTTCACATCGATGGGGCGGATAACTGATGTGCCCGCGGCGCTCGTTGCTCCGTTTGTCGACGCATTGGCACCACTCCCACTTTTTTGATTTCCATGCTGCGCCTGTGAAAATTTTCGATGACTTTACAAAAGTTCAAAATCTTTCAAACCTATTACGCACTTTGTAATTTGAAGGCATAAACTTTCGATCTTCAGTAGCTCGTTAATATTCCAAGTTAATTAATGGATTTTGATGGACCGGGAATAATCCCCGTCGGTTTTGAAGGAAATTAGTAATTATAGGTCAATCTTACGTTGTTAGTACGAGTACAGTGATTAATATGATTCGAACGTAAGTACAACCTATTGATTTACAAGTATTGCGAGTAGTTTGTGACTTTTATTTGCGGAATTTTCCACACAAAGCGTACGGCGTGCGGCCTGTGGCGGTAGGCGGTGCACTGCAGTTATTCATTCACGTAGAATTTTAATTAGTTGCGGTTTTCCGCAGCACCGCATAATGCCCACGACCGCTCGTATATCACAGGATAACACGACCTAATTACGATGTACCTTACATTGTTACGTAATAAGCCGCGGAGTTCACGGAAAAGCAATGTTACTTTGTCGTTCATATTTAATTCATTGTTCCTAAAAGACGCTGTTCGAAACATCAATCCGACCAAAACAGCATTAAGGTTATTATTAAATTGCCCCTCAGCCCACTCAACTAAGGGAAACAACCACAAAAATAGATTATCCGGGTCATAAATGTATCATTTAGTTTTAACGATGATAGAATACGAGATGAGGACGTCGATAAGCAAATGGAATTAAGGCAGGGTTGTTGCTCGAAGTAAGCGATTGTCTCGGCTCACGAACAATAACTTGGAACGAGACCCTCGACACAGTTTGAGAAGGTGAAATGGCTAAACGACTTTCGGTTATATTCCCTTAAAAGTCGTTAGGGCCTAATGTAGAAGACAACGTGCCCTTCTTAACACAATAAGCTTAGATAGAATGATAGGATTGATTATGCTTGTAGGTCTAAGTTAATTTGTGGGAAGCTTTGTCAATAATACAAAACAGTAAGTTACGATGTAAAAGTAAAACCATTAAGGGAATTAAATCGAATTTTAATTTTCCCTGCAATGGTGTGAATTCTAAGTAGTAGGGTATTTAAACTATTGTACGCTAATAAATCTTAATGCTGCTGATCTCGCGTAAATGCAATAAATGCTTTAAAAAACGAAGGGGTCTTGGCAATTATTGTTTTTATAATTTAAATTTGTAGAATGGCGTTGCGGTTATAGCGAACTACAATGGGTGCAAGAAGATGCATAGTCCAATTTTTAATTTTAGAGAAACACACTGACAGCCACTAATGTAATTTTGAAAAATAACGGTACCATGTTTATTGGATAATGATCTGGTTCTATTGAAAAAGAAATGTTACGATTTTTTTATTATTAATCTGCCAAATATATTTTAGCAGCAGTAGAGCTTCTTGTGAAAGAGGATGTCCAGGGAAGTACTGCCACTTTACCTATATCTGCCTAAGGGTGCTGGTGAAATTGCAGGCACATGGGATTTGTCAACTTATGCCTCAGGATGACGGGCGCAGTGGCAGTGCCCCTCAGATCTTGGCGATTTAAAGTTCTGAGTGGCACAGCAACTGTTATGGACAGGTGTGTAGCTTACCATTAGGCGCACGACTTGTTCGTACCGTCACTTGATATTATAAAAAATAATATTTACGTCTCTATGTACTACTTTTTTCTGATATCAAACTGACATTTTTAAATTTTCGCTAACAAATTATTAAAAAGACAAAATTTGCATTCATGACCTTACTGAGCGAGTCAGTGAAGTAGATTTTTTAAGACAACACTATTTTTATATTTCTAAATAAAAATCTATGATATTTCGGGATACTTCGGGAGCCAAAAGGCGTAAACTTTAGTTTAATTTTAGTTTACAAGACGAGTGAAAATCGACTAGCTATTAAACATTTTAGTTCATGTCATTTTTATATGTATAACTGTTTAGGTAAAAAAAAAACATTTTTGGCGAAACCATTAAACTTTGAGCAGAAAAACCGAAGGCACTTGAAAATTTTATCCTACTATATTAATAACTATTCATATATAATTATTTACTATATTATTTTATTATTTAATTTATTATATTTAATTTATTTTAATATTTACTATATTATTATATTTTATTATTATTTACTATATATTTTTTTTATAAAACTGTATTACGCCTTAAATTTGTCGAAGTATCGATACCTTAACAAATTACCTTTTATGCAAAATTTATTTTTAGGTCCCGAAGTATCTTACTTGCTTACGTAGCAATGTACTAAAAATAGCGATACACGGAAAGACGTAAAAGGAACATTAAATCTTCGCTAATTAAACTGGAAGTTAGCTGAGAGATAAAGTTAAGTTGGCGCAAGTTTTGGACAGATAATTGCTCGCTTGCCTCGCAAGTAGCGTTCATTTTTTCGCTGCTCGAAATTTTTAAATACTTCACTTCGTTAGCTTTTCTTTTAGCACTTCCAGATAAACTTTCTTGAGTTCTGCCTTCAGTAGGTACTTCAATTTTTCAATATACAATTATTAATACAAAGAACGAACACTCAGAAAAAATTCCTTCGATCCGGCCGGATTCGAACCGACGTCTTCTAGCTTACCGTGTCAGACGTTATACTAACTAAGCTACGGAACGAACCAGCGGACCTCACGAATTTTTCTATGTGCTTGCGTCGTGTCTTTGTATTTGGTTTTTCAACGACTTTTTAGTCGTAGCGCCGCCTATGAGAAATCTATGAAAGATTTATCACCCAGTTAGTACCTTTACAGCTACCAGTCCTGGCGAGAGATGTCGCTATTTGTTGTATTGTAAAATTAAAATACAGCGAATAGCGACAATATATAATATATAATATTTGTATTAATAATTATAACAAACTAGAGGAATAACTTCACAAAAAATGATTGAATATCAATTCATAAAAAATTTCAATACATGTTTAACGCATAGATCCTTTTTTCTTTATAATTGATGAAAACCTTAGACCATAGAGTACTCCTATGATTTAAGGCATACTAAATAATAGGAAGGATAGATGTTGATGGTATATCATATAATTTTATTAATCTACCTGATCAGTTCCGTAAAATTTTAATTTTAGTTAAGAAAGTTTATGTTTATAGTAATTACATTGTTAACAGTAGATTAATTAATACATTGACAACTTGTTTATAAATGTGATAAGTGAAGATAACAGCGTACCTATTAATTTAAAGGTCAGTGCGAATACACTGAGTTTAAAATATGATCTGCCGCAGTAAGAGCAGAGATAACCGTTTTTTGTCAGTTGACAAATACGCGAACCAGGACACATGTTCAGGGTCGGGTGTGTAATTTATTTGATTTGGTTTTTTTTGGAGTGTGGCGCAGCCCTAACGGCGGCCATTAGGGCAGTAGCTCGTTAGGTTAATGCTCAGAGGTACCAGGCGTGCAGATGTTCGTAGGAGGTGGCGGGGCGGCGAGCGCGAGCGTTTTTGCCATATATCATCCTTGTACCGCAGTTAACTCCACTCTGCCCTGGTTTTTTGGAGCGAATGGTTTTGTTATAATGCAGCAAGAGGCATTGCGATGGCTTAGATTTGTTGAGCTTTGTAACTTGTCGTGTTCATGGCTGTTTATTTAATATTTTCCGGGGAGTTTTATTGTTATACTCTAGTACACTATTTCAGATATAAGAATTTCTGAATATCTAAATGAGATCTACAACACCATCTAATCGGTTTTTTGATATGTTATTTAGTTTCAGTTTTATTGTTAAGCAAAATCAGTGCACATAAATAAAAAAAATAACATTGTTGCAGATGGCAATAAAACTTTAGTTAGCAATGTCTCGAAAATTACCAAAATGCAAATGCTTTAGTTATGATAAGGCGCATATAATCGAAACTTTTTACAATTATCGAGGTCGACTTGGAATAAAACGTTATTGACATTAGAATGTACCTGCATTATATTTAGACAATTTTATAAATTTTATAAAATTACGTACCTTGTTATTTTTTAGAGTAATTGGATGAAAAAGTTGCGTTATCCAATTATCCATGATTTTCACTTTCGGTAAAAAGTTATTCAAAAATATACAAACAAACTATAAATTACATAATGTCACACGGACAACAACACAAGTGATAAGCTCTCTAATTGCAACAAAGATGAACCGGACTATTTTGATCGGAATACCTAAGATAAAAAAGGTAATAGATGTTTGTAATGATTATCTGTAACACTAATGACACACGAAAACGCAAGCTCAAATAACATAGAACGCAAAAGGTCTCCACTAATGATGTTTATCTCACGATATTCGAATATAGAATGATCTGCACAATGGATGGGAAAGATATCTCGCAGATGACCCCTCGATGAGAACCGCCGGCCTCGCGAATTATAAGATAAAGGTACATAAACTTGCCCAAGCGTATACAAAAGAGAAGTTGCTGTTACCAAAGTGATTTGCATTCGCTTTCATTGCGCGTTCTCTTCAAAAATCTATTAATTCTTCACTGAATAGATTCAAAAATGCAAATCAAGTTGCTATTTGTATAGGTCATTGTAATTTGCAATTATTCCCACAAGATCGGCGTTATTAGTTGACCAGTAGATGATAATATAATGAGTGGTGTCTGAGACAGGTATTATTAAATTAAAAATTATACATTAAAAATTACTTTCTAAAATCTAAAATGCATAACACACAATATACCCGTATGTACATTCAGTATTGCTTGTGAGAAAGACTTTCACAATACGCGTATTATTATAGACGTCGATCATTGCCGTATGTTATATTACTGATGTGTAAATAATATGGAAATGGAAACAAGTAAATAAGGACGTAGATACAATATACACAAGCCATGATACCAGTCTTCGTGTACTGAGACCGGTATATAGATATACTTGTCCGCAAGAATATTTTCGGATCTCAATTGGGTAACTAATTATTGTTAAACTTTTTTTTAATGGTATTAAGTGTTGGGACGAACAAATCGTGTGGCTGGTGTTAAGCGACACGCCAGTCCATACCGGTTGCAGTGCTATAAAGAGCTTTGATTCGCAAAGATCTGAGGGGTACTGCCACTGCGCCTTTCACCCTGATACATAAATTGACAAGTACCGTATGCCTGTAATTTCACCAGCACTCTTACCTTTCAAAACCGGAAAGTAGTAATGTTCACATTACTGCTTAGCGGCGAACATTTTAATCTGAGCAGTGACTATGTCAATTAATGCAAAGGCGTGACAAACTGATCTTCGGGGAGTTTTTTTTATAATATCAAATGACAGGACGAACAAGTCGTGCGCCTGATGGTAAGCGACACGCCTGTTCATTATAGTTGCAGTGCTACTCAGAGCTTTAAATCGCAAAGATCTGAGGGGCACTGCCACTGCGCCCGTCATTCTGAGACATAAGTTGACAAGTCCCATGTGCCTGTAATTTCACCAGCACTCTTACCCTTCAAAACCGGAACACAGTAATGCTCACATTACTGCTAGACGGCAGAAAGCTGGCGGTACTGCCTTCTTCGTCATAAACAACACACACAATTTTCGACACAATTTTGTAAAGTATTAAAGACATTCCTTATTGACAAACCTTATTATACTTACTTTAATTTTTTGATTACTTGATAAAATGTCTTTACCTTTATACAACTTAATAATTAGATTTAGAATATGTTATTTATGACTATTCCAAAGTTCTTTTTTGACGATTTCATAAAATGATGTTATTTTTAAAGCAACAGCTATTGAACGTATAATTTCGTATTCAGTATAATTAAATATAGTAACGTGATGTTATTGTAAAAATTAATAATAATAAAAATTAGTATAATGTTGTAAAGTAATGTATTAAGCAATATATAAGTAAGAAAAGAAGTCTGTCTTCTGTAGTTGCTATGCCTTTGCAGGGCGTCACATGTTAACAGCCCGACACTGTAACATCTAGAACAGCCTTTCCCAAAGTGGGCGATAACGCCCCCTTGTGGGCGCTGCAGGCCTAAAGGGGCGGTAAGAAACCCAGAAAATAAAATGGGGGAGTTGTGTAGAGGCATAGGGGGAGATTTGTAATTTCATCTAGGAAGACTCTAGACTAGGAAGACACCGACTGAGCTCTCGACTACAACTTGTGAACATCAACTAATATTAATTAAGAGATTGCTCAAACTAACTCGGTTTGATATTTCTCTCCGTGTAGTTCATATATCTGTCCTGTTTTATTGAATAAATAAAATAAAAATCATGTCGATCGGTCGCTCCGTTTCAAAATGAAAGTAGACACAAACAAACAAATAAAAAGGCAACAGACACAGTTTCGCATTTTAATGGTTATTAGTATTCTCAGTGTCGTACGACTCTTAGGTACGTATTCTCTACTAACTCTACTCAATGCTCAAGTCAGGACTTGAGTATAATTCAAAGCATTAGAAATCATACTTAAGTCTGCTCAAGAGCATTGAGTACAGTTCTGGAATACGCCTCTTAGAGACCGATACAAAAGGCGAAACTGGGTGGCTGGGTTCGTTCTGTTTGTTATATTTGTAACTAATTATTAGGCATTATTTTTGTGATTGAGTACTAATCCTAATACTAACATAAGGTGTCACGTTACTAACTTACTAAGTTGTATGGACTATATTGTCTGAAATAAATTATTTTTATTTTATTTATTTATTTTTTTAATTTTTTTAATTTTTTTAATTTTTTTTTTATTATATTCAATACATTGGAAAAGTTTTGTGATGAGAAAAAGATTCCCTTGAAAAATATTATATCAGTTGCTACGGATGGCGCTCCGGCTATGACAGGGTGCCATAAAAGCTTCATAGCGTACTTAAAAAATAAAATTCCAGATGCCCTTGCTGTACATTGCGTTATTCATAGATAATTTTTGGTTGCTACAAATTTAAGTGAATGACTAGTTCAGTCACTGCAATATGTCATTCATGTCATTCATGACAGTCAATAAAATCCGTAACAGCTCTTTATTCATTTCTTTATAGCTCTTATTGCATCAGCTTTGTATTCGTTGGCTATCAAGAGGCTCTCGTCTGACTCGATTTTACAACCTGTTTGACTCTGTGATAGAGTTCTTCTTCACAAGGAGCTCTACTGCTATTACTAAAGCAAAAGTTTCTTAGTAAACGATTCCCTCTCGATATTTTTCATGTTTTAATTAGCATATTTTTTTAGGCTTGTGAAAATAGAAAAATGATCAGTGTCTTCAGACATGATACTGTTCTGTTGGTCTAAATATATAAGTGCGCTATCAGATAGCAAACCGTGGGAATTCATTTATATACCAAGTGAAACAAGTTAGATTTCACGAAGTCGGTGGTAGCATAAAAACTCTTCGTGCGTCAATTAAAGCCATTTGCAGAGTCTCGGTGTGGTTTCGCAAATGGTTAAGACGGCCACAACCGTAGCTAGAATGCAGGAAAAGGGAATTCGAAATTCGTTGCGTTTTTTCTTTGCAAACTCACTGCTGTAAGAACACTTTCAACATTAATTAGAGTGTTTTACTTTTTAGAGTTCTTTGAGAAATTGCTTCTTCTTCCTTTTTCGCTATTTAAGTTGATTTGTACTTCGTATCGTGAAATTTTATTAGGAATAAATCGTAGTCTTGATATATACGCCGAAAGTGTTTTTATCATATCAAAGCCATACGAGCAACACGAACTAAATTAACAAATACGTGAAATTTTAGAACTCTCCTATTTAAGCCTAAAAAGTAATCTTCTGATTAGTTGTCATTGCGCAGATGTGGCGTTATTACCTAGAGTAAGGCTCAATTTATATTATGGTGGAACGGAATGGTAGTGTATTTTTGTAGCGATATTGTACATAGCGTAATGAAGTTTATGGTCAATTGTGCAAGGTACAAACTAGATACGGGCCAAAAATCATCTTCCGCGGAAATCGCGCGAACGCTCACGCATTCGCGAGAATTTGGCGGCTGCCGTCGACGACGCTTGGCGAATCCGCAGGAAGTGACGCGAAGGCAGGCGCAATGCGACGTCAAACATCGACAAAATATTACAACCTCAAGGCGCGGTCACATGCGCGCCTTCTCGCACGGCGAGGCGAAATTGACGCTTTGCCATTCCGTTCCGCCGCAATGTAAATTGAGCCTATGGGTACGAAGTAATAATGATTAGGCAAAAATAAACAATAGAACAATATTTATATACAGACAAACGACAATATGGACAACAATATAATTTATAAAAGACAACATGGACTAAGCGCAATTTTTAAAGTTGTTTCAAAAATACTTTCGTATTATTTGCTGTTTAGCTATTTATCATTTAAAAGCACGGAAGTGACCATGGCATTCGAATATATAAAAGGAGCGTGTTATAGTCGTGTGAAAATTTAAAACGAAGGTAGATGTTAGGTAGGGAGCCGCCACGCGTCTCGGGTCAGAGGTCAAGCGTTAGAAAGGTCAAGTCTTTTTACTTTTAAATAGGGTCGTTGGTTCCAAATGGTGCATGATATAAGCGCTCATTAATTTTACTCAGTTGCCTAAAATTAATAAGTGCTTATGAAAGCTGTTTTATACTAAAGTACGGTCCTACGAAACGTAAATATAATATATATTTTTTTTTAAGATTTAGGGTGTATGGATTTCACATGGATTACGGAAACGTACGTTACGTTTATATTTTAAGCTTTGTAATTTATAGAAATGCATCGTGACTTTGTACATTTTATCGAAAATAGGAAAAAAGCGAGTATCTGTAATTTGCTATAAATATTACTTTCAATGCCACTTGTTATTGTTTGTGTGGTCTTGTTTCATTTTCAAAATCAAATTCATTATCAAATTATATTCGATGGCTTTTTTCTTGACGTTACACTGGATTTTAGTGATCAGAGCAAATTAAGACTTTGGTTTTAAAAGTCTGAAAGATAGATTTAATTTTTTGTCGTATTCCTTAAGTTACAAACTAACTTCACAATTTAATATATTATTTATAGAAACTTGATGTATACTTGGAACTTCAGTAATTCTACCTCCTATTCAATGATATTATTACATGATCACATATTTATTCTTTTTGTAGCTGTAGAGCTCCTTGTGAAAGAGTTCGTCCGGGAAAGTATTGCCGCCTTACTGCGTTTCGTTTTTGAAGGGTAGAGAGCTGGTGTAATAACAGACACATGGGACTTATCAAGTTATATCTCAAGGTGACGGGTACAGTGGCAGAGCTCCTAAAATCTTTAAGCTTTGAGTATCATAAAAAAGTCGTGCGTACAGATCTGGCGAATGCGCCGCAAATGCACCTGTCAAAGTTCGCGAGCTGCACACGAGCATCACGTTGTGCGATCTGTTCGTGTGCACCCTTATACACCTTTACACGTTAGTAGCAGGAAGGAATATTCATTTCTCCAAGCTTGTCAAGTCGCACGCACCTTTTATTATAATAAAGCCACATGTGGCTTAGTAGGCTAGTATAATCAGTGCTTTTATCATAAAAAAAAGAAAGTCATAAAAATAATACGAATAATATATATCGATACTTCCAAAGAACACTACGCCAACTTAATTATCTGTTTTTTAAATTTTTTCCATAAAATTCATTTATTTGTTTCTTTGGTCGAATTTTGTTTTTTGTTCCTTTTTTTCACAAAATTCGGGGAGCATTCTATTAATAAATAAATATGGCTGTTTACAGAAATAACAATATGTGCAATTATGTAACTCTCCTATTCAAGCATAAAAAGTCAAGTTCGTAGAATCTTTCATCCTTTCTCCTGAAAAGTTATAATTTTGCAGAAGTAGCCATATTACAGGTGCGAAGTATAGGTATTTTACAAAACAAATAGAAAATACAGCATATAAAGAAAAGCAGACGTGTACGTATACTACATAGGAAATATGTGATGGAGCAACATACTATGTGATCCATCAGCCTATTTTAAGTTAATGGCGCACTTAGGAGATTTAGGGTTGTCGTGTGAGCCGGTCACACGCGCACGGCTTCAATTATGCATCACGTCGTTTATCGGCACAACGCGACACCTGTGTCGTTGGCGCCCTGCATTATTAATGGTCTAACCTCTCGTATAGCTCACACATACGAGTACGCTTTTGAAGCAATTATTTGGGGAATATGATTTAAAGTTTTACGTGGATATCCATTTTCTAGGTATTCCATTGGTGGCTGTGACAGTTGCCCATATACAAACATTGGTAAAGAAACTGTAATGTAGAAAACACCGCTCGATGGCACAGATTGAGAGTCATATTATTATCGACTCTGGCAAAACTATTTTCAGGAGGTGCATGAATAAGAACTACATGAATGATTATTATACCTACACATAATTGTAGAATTGTAGATGGGTTATTTAGTACTTTTATTAATTTTAATTATTCCCATCTGATCCCCTGGTGGATGTGTTTTATTTTATATTATTTTATATTACCATCGGATCCCTTATGCAGGGGGTCAATAATAAATATCAATATTTTATTCTCACCTGATACCCTGGTACTTACAAGCGTATTCTTGGCAGGTACTGTGATACAAGACAATTCAACAAGAAAATGTATTTATACATCATAATATCACAAAACATTCGATTGTCTATGATAAATTATAATTATAACATTTGATCACGATTGCTCAATAAATGAATATTTGATTCTAAAACTTCTTATTCTCTTGACTGTACTTACCTTACAAAAACAATGAGGGAATCCGTTGGTAATTGCATAACGTAGAGGGGATCATTTCGTATTTAAAATTGGCGGTCGATCAATTGCAATAACTAATTTATTCAGCAAGTATATTATTTGTGCGTATTCATATTATAAACCACCAGGCACACGACGTGTTCGTCCCGTCATTTGGTATCATAAAAAAAGGAAGGAAGAAAGTTCAATAGTACCACATGCATTCATATCACACAGGAAGATTATATCATACAAATTGTTAAATTGAATATAACTTAATCGATAATATAGTATACTTCGTTTTTTAAGCATTAGACAAAAGAAAATTTTGTGCCTTATATCAGGCGCTATTTCAGTCTGTTGTTTTGTAAGCAAAGCAATTTAATAAATATCGTGTAATTTGATTTGTAATTTAAGTAATTATTACGTTTGTTTTTTACTAGTAGTGTTACTAAAGATTTAATGAAAACATTTTACCTTTACATACTATTCTTTCTTAACTTCAACGTACTATATATTTTTTTAACTTTTGTATATATATTCTATTTAAAAACCGTGCATTACAAAATAATTAACTAAACAGAGGCTACGAAAATTAAACGGAATTTTTTCATGAAATGATAACTGCCTCAGTGGCCGAACCATGCTGGTCTGCCACTCAGAGGTCCCGGGTTCGATTCACGGGCCGGGAGAAATATTTGTATGGTCTTCATTTATTCGCTGCTTCTTTGTTTACGTTTTATTTTTAATTTAAAAAATACGAACTATAATTGGATTTATAAGCCATAGTGGATCATGAAATTAATCATACCCAGACTACTGCACCAATTACCTTTTTAACTAGAGAATTCCCTGTCTAGACTTGAACCAATTTAGAAAAGTTCATTTCCTAAATTGGTCTCATAAGGTATGTAACCCGGGATCTTCTCATACAGCGCTCACAGTGCTAACCGTTGGGTTACCGAGGTCGCTAAAGGTCAAGTTCACCACCTAATTTCCAAGTCAATATACGCAAGATCTATAATGGTGCTCACAAAATTAATGGCCGATAAGACGCAACATTGTAATATCTATTCTGCTCTTCTTATCCTAAATTCGTAACTAACGTAGACATAGACATTTTTAGCGAAATTGTGTTGTTAACTTATGTTAACAAAACAAAAAAAAACCGCATATAGGTTTTTTTATATCTTATTTAGTTCCAGATTTATTGTTCATCAAAATTAGCGTAACTGATATTTTTACTAGCAAAAAAAATTTTATTTGCCAATATTTCAAAGTTACCAAAATGCAAATACGTTAGTTATGGGTAGTATTGTGGTGTCACCATACTGGCGATGTTAAGATCTCGATCAGTTTCAACATATTTTCTTCGATGTTACATATGTATGATGTGTTATAACGTCGAAAAGTTGAAGCCATTTCTCTGCTGTATAATGTAGGGGGAAATATAAAATAAGTTCGAATGAAATATTCAGTTGCGGGCTGACAGCTGAAAGGAATTTCGATTTGGCGTTGGAGTTTGCGCGTGACCGGTACGTGCACAAAGAAACGTAAAATTCAGGGCAACAATAGTAGTGTATCGCCTAGTAAGTGGAGAGTAGGTATACTGGGAGCATAGATCAAGGGAAGTAAGTATAAACTCGGTAAGTTTGTATGTTTCTTGGCATCGAGTATATAACCAGAAACAGAGACGAAATAAGGACCATTCATCCCTGGCAACTGATCAGGCATTCGAGCCTTATAACACTTTTAAATATCAACTCTCGTTTGCGCTGAAATCACAAATTAGAAAGCTGAAATAGTACAGCGCCAACAACTGACCCGTGTGTACGTCTCCGTGTATTCCAAAAATATTCTGTATTTATTGTAATAAAGACTTTACTTCTTTTATAATACAGCTATATAATATAATATAATATAATATAATATAATATAATATAATATAAT
>NW_020653719.1:788916-804877 GCF_003589595.1 Hyposmocoma kahamanoa | reverse complement strand
TATAATATAATATAATATAATATAATATAATATAATATAATATAATAAATCTCTAACAATCGGAGATGTTCCATTGCACCGAATGTGTGGGAAAACCAGTAAAACATCTAATTACAAAACGTATGTAATTATTCAATTTTCGTCCTAATGGAGCTTTGCTATAATTAGCAAAGTTCAAGTTAAACTGGTCGATTTGAAGTGCAACAATTGACGACACCCGTCAATTGTTTCGAATTCGGGCTGGCCAATCGGAGCGCGTGTTACGTGTTATTTCTCTATACGTGCAAACGATCTCCAACGTTTTTACAATTTTTTTTTTTTGATATCGGGGCGAACACTTCGTGCGCCTGACCACACCTGTTCATAAAAGTTGCAGTGCAGCTCGGAGATTTAAATCGCAAAAATCTGAACGGCACTGCCAATGCTCCCTTCACATAGGTTGAAAAGTCCCATGTGCCTGTAATTTCCCCTACAAAGCCGAAAGCAGTAAAGCTCATATTCGTCGGTCGGGTCGGGAGAAATATTTGTATGGCCTACATTTATTTCTCTCGTGAGTTTGGGTGTAATTCGTGGTTGTCTATGTATGTGTCCATGGCACCCGCGACTCAGGGTTTCCTTAGTGCGGGGCTATGTTGAGTGTGTGCGTTTTATTTATTTATTTATTCATTATGAGTTACGCTTCGGGAGCTTATCTATAAACATATTACCCTTATTTGTGTTTAGTTAGTGTTTATATTCATTTAAAATAGCTTACAACACTATTTATTTATTAAAAAGATATGCTGTGCACTCAACACAAAACAATATTATGTTCACCGTACTATGTACCAAGTCGCTTCAGGTGTATACATCACTAAAAAATTTAGAAATAACCAATGAAATACAGAATGTCTAGAAAGAATCCTATATAAAATAGCAGAAGTGTTACCGGTCCAAATAAGAATTCAATGGAAGCGGAATGCCGACGGAAAGTCCGCAGCAACGGTAAATGCAATTTGAGACAGGAAGTAGAAATTGCAACGTCTGCACCTACCCAATTTACGCTTATTGAGCACACGAGGAAACATGTTCACGTATACGTCTAAATTGCTAGTATATTTCAAATATGTTTCAAAACAAAATGCATTAACATTATTTGCGTGTTGTGCCCTAAATTGCAAATGTTTTATATTAGGGCGCCTTAAAAATTAGAAGCGCTGCAGCCGCGCCACTACTAAATTTCATACAATATTTTGAAGTGCAATTGCAACGCGACTGTCATGACATGCGCGCGCCATTTTTACAGTCACAATTATAAAATGACTAAAGCGCTACAGACGCGCGGTTGCCGCGCCACAGTCGCGCCACTGTAGCGCTTCTACAAACGTCTAATTTGAAGGCCCTTATTGTAAAAATAAATAATACCACTCGTACCGTAGTATTAACGTAGTAATAAACGTATTCTATCTATATATCTATCTATTTATAAGTATAAACGCGTTTATAAGTATAAATGTAAACAAGACTTTACCAATTTATATAGTACATTACAAAGAATACTTTGGTGAAATTACAGGCACATGGGCTTTGTCAAGTTACGTCTCAGGGTGACGGGCATAGTGACAGTGCCCGTCAGATCTTTGCGATTTAAGGCTCTGAGTGGCACTGCCACTGTTATGGACAGGCGTGTAGCTACCATCGGTCGCACGACTTGTTCGTCCCGTCACTTGATATTATAAAAAAAAGCTTTTGTTATTGCATTTTAGTTTATATTTTAATTTATTTTATTCCACTGAAATCACTATCTATATATTCTTTTTCTTAGTTACATTGCCTTGACATTGCTTTTACATTTTAATAATCCGGTTACCGGTCGCATTACGAACAAGTGGTTTTAATTTTAAATTCGTGGGTTCAGGGTTGATACTTAAAATTATTCTTACTTTTGTTACTTGGTTAATTTTACTTTATGTGTAGTTACCATGCTTTATTTATAGTGGCATAAAATGACATGCCGACATTGTTTAAAACACTTGAATACAACCTATTAAAACATATTCCGTTAACGATAAAAAGAAAATATTTATCCAGTATTCTATACATATTTTAAATAGGTATTATGAAATATGTATTGATCTAAGTATTTTATAATAATGATATGTTATTGATATTGTTTTTGTATAAAACAATTTTTGTTTTGTTGTGCACGTAGCCCCGTTATTGTGGTAATTGTGTCCTGTATTAGCTCTGATGAAGAAATTTCTTTAAGAAATAAGCAGAACTTTTGTTTGTGTTTTCATTTTTTAAATCGTGATTTGAGTGCTTTTTCCAGTGCAATAAACTATTAAATAAAATAAATGATATTGAATAGTAGCCTTAACAATATTGTCAACAGCAGCAGCTGTGCAACTAGCAAACAACCACGCGATCGAAAGTTGTATCACATGGTTGTTTTGCTTTCAGTGAATGAACGAAAGGCTCTTCAATTTCACATTTGGCTACCCTGCAACGGTTCGGTGTGCTAATGAGATTTACACATCGCCCTATTTGTTTTCCAACGAATATATATAGGAAGTAATAATGACCTTTGAAATACACTCTGCTGTATAAGTACACTCTGCTGTATTAGTCCGGTGAGTAAAGGCATACTTTTTCACGTTTGAATTCCGTTTTATGTACAAGTATACAGATAGAGTTTATTTATGCAATTTCCTGTCGGATAGGACACAAGAAGCATAACTTAGATATTTTATAACACTTATACACTCATCAAAAGTGTCTAGGAATCAAGGTATTTTTTAAAATATTTGAATACCCTATTCAAATTAAATAAAAATTGTGTAAATAAATCTATTCAATTGTAATTTATGCAATCATTTTTTGAATTATGAAATTGAACAAAAAACCATTGTTGTTAAAAAGATTAACTAAAAAACATGACTTCCAGTAATTGGCAAAAATGTGCTTGATCTCATTTTTGTATATATAGGTATGTTCCATAGATGCTTTTGATGTGTGTATTTTTTTATTGAATTCCGTATCTATGATTCCTATATACTTTGAAGCGCGTATTTTTTTTTATTGAATATTTATGTTTATTTATATTTATGTTTTTACTACCATCAAATCCTAATGGTTAGACCTGGTTTCTCGGAATTTATGTGCGAAATTTGCAATTTACCACGAGATTTTTGATGAAGGAAAACATTGTGATGAAAGCAGCACGTTCAAGAAGGTTCACAATCGAAAAATGTGTAAGTCCCCTCCCCACATTGGGCCAGAGTGACGGACTATGGCCTGAATCGTCGCCTGTGAGGTGAGCCGTACCTAGCAGTGGGACGTATCAATAGGTTGATGATCATATTCATCTCGTTTTTTGGGAAAATATTCCACTAGTTGAAACTGGACTGGTCTAGTCGGATGGAAGGAATTAGTCTTTGTGTTTGTTCCACCTTTGTGTCAATAACAATAACTGATAAAATTATTGTAGAGAGACAAAGGAACGAAGTTGAAGCTTCGCAAAAACTTATATATGCAAAATAATTGTAGGTGGTTTTGAAATTTTGGTTATTATTTTAAATCTAAAAATATACGCACATAGCATGTCTGTTAGTTTTATTTCTTTTGTTATTCGATGCATAATTTCCTAACGCATATTTAATATTGAACTATGCCATAACAATATCTTACTGTCCAAAAAACACCACACGTGTCCACAGTACTTATTTGAATTGGAACAAAATTTCTGTCCAAAATCTTCATAAAGCGTTTTACCAAACCTACGCAAAGGGACAAATCCAAATATAGAGTTTCCCGTTCCGATACTATTTTATGAGATGTCGACATGTCCGCAATTTGAAGAGTGACTGGAGGCGTCACGTTCGTAGACATCACGTAAGATAAATAAAATTCGCTCTTCGGAGTAACACGCGGTAACGTGACAAAGTCACTGCCGGCTACTTCATGGACAGAGTTCGCGTCTGGATTTATTATATTGGTTTATTTACCGGAAAAATGTACCTAAGTAATAATTCCGTCCATACTGTCTGTGATACAGGGTTCTGCTAAAAGGAGTGTTTTTAAAAAGTGAAAGTATAATATGTATATTGATTTTCTAATTTTTATTATTTTCGTCTGTATTACTTATCGTTATCATATATAATTAGCATGTACCATGATTGAATTAACGTTGATAGTTTTTGCGTTGTTTACTTTTGTTAATGAGAAACTTACATGACACACCTACACCGTTCATTAATGGTCACCGTCATCATCATCAATTCATGTATACGTCCCACTGCTGGGCATGGGTCTCGTCTCAGGCGAGGGTTTATTTAGGTTTAGGCCAATAGTCCGCTACACTGGCCCAATGCGGGTTGTGAACATTCTTCGTCGTGTCGGTTTCATTACGTTATTTTCCTTCACCGAAAAGCTCATGGCAAATTTCAAATTAAATTTCGCACATAAATTCCGAGAAACTTCGAGGTGCGAGACTGGATTATAAGCCCACGACAATCTCTGCTTGAGAGGCGGTAGATTTAAAACATTACCACGGCTTTTTTTCTTTTAATTAATTATTGCCAAAAGTTAAATGTAATTTTTAGATGTTTTTATCTTGCCAATCCTGAGACTTAAATAGGAGACATGTACACTCGTAATGTAAAGTCACGTCACGGTTTGTACATTCTTAAATAATAAAAAAATGCCACAACATTTTATTGAACGGCTGCTTTAATACTCGTAATTCTGGTTGTACCAGTCGGAGTAGGGTGTAAGCAAAGTTCGCACGGACCGCGAACAGGTGAACCGGTGTCCCACGTTGCGAGTCACCTTTTGCGAACACTCTGTATTATGCTAATAGTGCGATGTATGAAAAGAATAAGTTTGTCCTTTCATTAAAAATAAAAATAATAATAATATGAAAATTACAAAGTAATGAAAAGTGAGCATGATTGAAAACATGTCTAACTTTTTATGAAAAAAAAAATTATCGACCTCAAAACTTTGTGGAAAAATGACATCTAGTTGTCAATTTTTCTTTAAATCGGTTACCGAAAACTGCTAATTAATTAGCAGCAATTTGCCATCCTTATAGGTTTATAGTATTTTAGTTTAGTTTATAGTTTATTGTAGATTATTTTCTTCAAATTTGAATGGGACCGCTACTAAGGTACCCTCTTTCTAACAAAAAAGAATCATAGAAACCGGTTCACAAATGTAGAAGTAATCGCGTAATATACTCTAAAAAAACACAATCATACACTAAAAATACAAGCGAATTAAGAACTTCCACTTTTTTTAAAAGTCGGTTAATGATAAATCATAAGTCAAGGGTAATATTAGTAGTAGTGATGACCTCGGTAGCTCAATGGTTTACATTGTGAACGCTAGATGAGGAGGTCCCGGGTTCGATTCCCAGAAGATCCAATTAGGGAAATTAACTTTTCTAAATTGGTTATGGTCTGGGTGTTTTGGATAATACCCCAGAGTGAATTCCGTTGCTACAGTTGCTATAAGTACAGGGCGTTCTCCACTTTGAGACCCGGTAATTGGTATGGTTGTCTGGCACATTATTATTATTATCATTAATATGAATAACTTAATAATAATAATAACGCACTCACTCAACATAGCCTCGCACTAGGGCACCCTGTATCGCGGGTGCAATGGACACACACACCCACAAATCACACCCAAACTCACGAGAGAAATAAATGTAGGCCATACAAATATTTCTCCCGGCCCGAGAATCGAACCAGGGACCTCTGTGTGGCAGTCCGGCATGGTAACCGTTCGGCCACAGAGGTAGTTAAGTTATGATTTCTCTTGTTATTTGTTTGGTGCAATAATAGTAGTTTACGCGACTGTTACATAATTAACGGTACTAATCACACGAGTGTTGTAATGCCCAATTATGTACAGTTACAAACACTGCTTTATCTATACTCATATTACAAGTTCTTTAAGACGTGTTCATGAACCGCGTGTTACACTGGCTTTTCAATTATTAAATCACTGTAATTATTAGTTGCAAGTAAAATAATGCAAAAAACTTATTTCTCACGCATATAGTTTTTTTTAAATTCATAGATAAACTAGAGTCGGCCGTAACTAAGATATTGTTCGATATCAAGTAACGCGTGTGAGGTTTGTCAAAATTGTTTGCTATTGACATTCATTTCTAATAAAACTTCATCTCGACTGATATTAGAATTGAGGTCGGATCAAATTGTTTTGTTTTTCAGAGATGTTTAAAATTTGAATGTAATAATAAAATCGAATTTGATGTTATTATGGAGCGATAATAACATTTTCACGGATAAGAAATTTGTTCTAACAAAACAGTTTATCTTTATGCTTGTCGTAATTTGCGGTTTTTGAACACATCATAGAGGGTTTATGATATGTGTGTAGATAAAGAATGTAATGTATTTAAACGAAATGTACAAAAGTCAACATATTAATTTAAGTTGCATTTCACCGATTTAATAATGTATAAAGTTTTGAACTATCTAGAAGGCTTTCAGATAAAAACAAGTGAAAAATCTATCGCTCTCGATAGAGTTTGGCAGAGCTTGGTAGAGAGGCGGGGTGCGGCCTCAGCTGAATTATTAAAGCCGAACAAAGGCTGATGAATGGCCGATTTAATCCACTGGACGTTCTGCACGAACCCACCGCCCCAAGCCGAAAGTGAACAATTTTTGAATCGTTCCTTTTGCGATATGTGAATGTGGCCTATTTGACGAGTGCAGTCGTCGTTAGAAATTGCGTGTTATGTATAAACATAACATAATATAGAATCACATATACTTAAATAGCACGAATGTATGTGTATGCTTCTGTGTTATATTTTTTACTTCTAACTTGGCCTAAGGCTACAAATAGTAATGGCAAACTCCCATGTAAATTTTTGTGGGGCTTAATTTGTATGCGTCGGTTTATGAAAAATTTGTAAAAATATAGAGCTGAAATTCCTGAATAAATTTTGTTTTGGGTTTACTATTCTGAGCAGTCTGGAATTAAAGATATTCTAGATTGAAGTTTTGGAGGTGCTGTGTTCCGTAATTGAATATATGTATATATTCGGTGTATTATTATATCAAAACAAACTACAGAAGCCTTAAACAGAGTTAATAGAAGCTGAATGGTGCCGTGAGTTTATGATTTCACGAAAGTTCAGATGAAATAATTTTTTTACCGTTATGGTCAAAAGTGAAGTTAAGACATAACTATAAAACTGAGTTAATAAATACGTACCATGAACTATGGCACTGGTAACTCGGACACAATTTTTTTTTGTGAAACGTGTCACGTCACCCATCCCTGATTTCGGGAACTTTTTGTTACTTTTACCATTTTCTCCCGTGGCATTTTGGAGAAGAAATTATCTGCTTTATTTTTTGTAATGAAGTATTTTGTCTCTTATTACGAGAACTAACTTAATGTGGAACATATCCATACGTAGGTACTGAAATTCTTTTTTTGGCGGCTGGATGTCGCTCAATGTCAAGAAACTAAGAAACTGACAGTTGTAGATATCAGTCCGGTTACAAAGTAATTAGCATTAGAGTTTCTTTTAAATAGGCCGCTATTATCAACTGCCTCCGTGGCCGAACGGTTACCATGTCGGACTGCTATGCAGAGGTCCCAGGTTCGATTCCCGGGTCGGGAGAAATATTTGTATGGCCTACATTTATTTCTCTCATGAGTTTGGGTGTAATTTGTGGTTGTCTACGTGTGTGTCCATGGCACCCGCGACACAGGGTTTCCCTAATGCGGGGCTATGTTGAGTGTGTACGTTATTATTATTATTACGTTATTATTATAATTTGACCAACCGAATTCATTTATTATATTCAGATTTGTAATTAAGACATTTGAAGACGCTAATGAATTCTTTTGACTATGCCTTTGCCATTGTTCTTTGCAACAGTGGTGCGTTCAAAGGGGTGTTCAAGTTTTGCGCGTACATTGCGCGCAAACGTGTCTTGTGTTGGGTACATCCAATACAAGATACAATGTATGCGCAAACCTTGAGCGGCTCGCTGAACGCACCTTTCAAGCTGTAATGGAAGTGAATAAAGTTTTTATCCATCTATCTAATCTGTCTTTCGCAATTGCTATACATTAGAAATGTAACTATTTTCATTTTATTGCATTAATATGTTATGTTATGATGTTAGGACATAACACAACACCGTTTCGGGCCCTTTACAGTTCCCATAGACGCGGCGGACTGGGATGGTAAAGTCACAAATTACATCTCATCATCATATACAAATAAATCAAATATCGCACACACTCAACATAGCCCCGCACTGAGGAAACCCTGTGTCGCGGGTGCCATGGGCACACACATAGACAAACCTGGGACCTCTGCGTAACATACATATATATATTAATACAGCCTGACTTCACCCACTACTGGGTGATGAACACCTCCAAGTTTTTGTGCCATTCGCCGGGGTCCTGAGGTAGGCTCATCCAGGTCCACTTAAAAAGTACGTCTAATATTAATGAAAATCACCAGTGAAAAATATTCATTCTAGTTACAAAAGTTATTAATTTAAATGCATAGGGCGCACCATAGGTTTCCGGAACACCTTCCGGAACTGGCAATGTACATAAACAATATTGAAAAAGTAATTACAACACTTGAAAACGGAATTCTTTGGCTATATAATACAGTTTGTTTCATCTGACTGTCACTTGTTTTTATATTGTGGCGTCATTTTAGAAATTGGTTGTCTACATCATCATGGATTTAACTCGTCAAAATTTTCGTAGTATGATTTTGTACGACTTTAAGTGTAATGTAACAGCTCAGCGGAGCTTGGCTCGGCTTCAAACTACTTTTGGCGATGAAGCACCATGCAAGACGACTATTTATAGCTGGTTTGCAGACTTCAAACGCAGTCGTGTGAATCTCAGTGACGAATTTCGTGACGGTCGCTCGTCCACTGCTGTGAACAACAAAAACATCGATGCTGTGCGCCGTATGATCAAAACAGAGAGGCATGTGACATACCATGAGATTGGGGCATCTTTAGGCATGGGCATGAGTCAATAACAATCAATACTACCTTAGATATAGAAAAAAAGGGGAGATATGTAATGACGCTATGTAAGATCGGGTACCGATGACGCCACCTTTTAGGTTGTGTGCAATTAAAACTTTACGCTCTATTATCTACAACCATAACTTAAAGGTTTTGATTGGGTAGGGCTTAAAATGTGAAAAGGACGCAACACAATTTTAAAATTTAACAAAATTTAAACTTACAGTCACTTGAGTAAGAGTTATATTACAATATTTCAGTATTTTTCATCCTGGTTCAGCCATTCACTATCAGGTGGCGTTTTAGTGAAATGCTACTAGCATATAATAGCTATTACACGTTAGATGGCGCTGAAACTCATTTTTCGTTACACTAAGAATTCACGGAGCGGTTTTCAACCGCGTCTGCCGCGAGACCGCGGCATCTGTAGAATGTGATAGTTAAGTATGTAAAATTAGTAGCACAAATCACGACGCGTTTTACGCCTGTATTGGTGACGGTTGCTCGCGGTTAGCGCGGCGGGGTACTAGTAGAATCGCGCAGGATGCGATCACCTGCGCGCTTGGTGGCCGTCGTCGCCCGCGCACTTTGGCGGTCGGTTCAGGCGCAATGTGGTGCAGGTGCACGCGGTATGAGTTCTCTATAATCTTCCTTTAAGTTCGCGGTCTGTACCGCAATCGCAGCGGCTTCGTGCCCGCATAAACTTGTAGGGTCGTGAGTATTGAAATAAAACCGCTGTCCCGCAGCCCGGTGGGCGCGGATGGAAACCGCTCCGTGAATTGTTACCCTTATTAACATTAAACTGACGCTACTCAACAAGGGATGTGGTCCTACCGAATCGATTGTTAGAAACTATGTGGTTGTTGTTAATATTAGAAAAATATTCTATTTTTCATACTATACCTACACTGGTACTGGTGTATTATTAAATTGATATATTAGTATAAATTATTATTATTTTCTTAATGGCGACTACTAAGCTTAGGCCAGTGTCAGTTTTATAAGAATAATATAAAAAATATGGCGATCGTCGCAAGTGTCAGTTTTCCATTATACGTTACCACGGGTTGGTGAAGCTGTCACTGCCAAGAGTAAACTCGAACTATCAACAAATTTAATAAATTAAATTAAGATGTTTTTTATGAAGGATTTATGTAATTTTCTATAATTGTTTCTAATTTATTTTGCATGGACATGTAAAATAAAGCCGATTTTATTTTATTTCTTTTTTAAATGCATTTGTTATGGAAATTTAAACAAAGTCAGAAATAGTAATAAGAAAACCAATATTTCGATTTTCCTGCAGCTTCAATCCAACCTTCTCTTATTTTGAACTCATTGGAAAAAATCAAAAATTAAAAATACTCTACGTTTAATCTACGAGTATAATGGAATTTAAATATGTAAATTATCTAAAACAATAATGCACATACATTTTTCTTCAAGCAACAGCAACGTACAAATTGACAGAAAATTGAAACGGTTGTCCGAAATATGAGCTGTGTTAAAGGTACTCGAAATAAAATGTTTAGTAATAATAATAATAATAATAATAATAAAATAAAAGAAATCAATCTAACGTGAATGCTTTTCGCTTCGATATTTTAGGGACTTTAATTACAAAAATCTTAGTAAGAAATTCAAACATTTCAGTAAAAAATTATTGTCGATAAATATCAGTCATCGTAAATGAACATCACTATATTTGAGTCTAGAAATTTCTATGGAGACAAAAAGAAAACATTGAATAATAATAGAAATAGTAACTGAAAATGCAAATAGCCGGTGGAATGTTATCTCACTGGTTTCAAAATTTTTGTATTCACTCAAATTTTACAAGGTGTATCGCTACAACTTGGCATTTTCATGTTTTACGAGAGATCTTGTAAGTACAACGATCGCCATGTCACTGTGGCGATGTTTGTAGGCGTGTCACTTCGATAAGATCTTTTTTACATATCGAGGCGTCAGGAACCACGTCCTCATACCAAATCTCCTCTTTTTTTCTATATCTATGAATACTACACAAACATTTGGGTGTGAAAAAGCTGTGCTCTCGGTGGATCCCACACAATTTGACTGAGGCTCAAAAAACGGATCGCGTCACTTGGTGCAATGTCATGCTTACTAGATTCAACGGAAGGGCGTCAAATTTGGTGTGGGACATAATAACAGGTGACGAATCATGGATTTATAGTTACGATCTCAAAACAAAGCAGCAATCGAGCGTATGGGTCTTTCGAGATGAGCCGAAATCAACCAAAGTGGCGCGCGTGCAAAGTGCCTCTAAGCGAATGATTGCTTCTTTTTTAAATAAAACTGGACACGTGGCTGCTATTGCTTTGGAGTATTATTATACCGTGAATAGTGATTGGTACACGACCATTTGTTTGCTGGAAGTTATTGACAAACTCCGTAAAAATAACATAAACGCCATATCATCTTGCACCACGATAATGCCAGTTCTCACACGGCCAGACAGACAAATGAATTTTTGAAGGTAAACACCGTTGACCTTATGAGCCATCCTGCGTACAGACCCGACCTGTCACCTTGTGACTTTTATTTATTTCCAAATATTAAGTACCAGTTACGCGGTCAACGATTTTCGTCACCTGATGAGGCTGTCGAAGAGTATGAAAAATATGTTTCAGAGATTGCCACATAAATGTTTTTAAAATTGGTTCATTCGTATGAAAAAGTGCATTAACGCTAACGGAGAATATTTTCAGGAACAATAAATTCTGACATTTATAGTGATTTTTTTCTTATTCATTCCGGAAACTTATGGTGCGCCTCACGTAACTTTTTTAATTTACCAAAACAAAAACGATTTAGACACAAAAAAAATTAGTTTAATTTTCAAGTAATATTTTAAACAGAAGCTTGTTGACGTGGATAACATCGTGTGCGATATCATCCGACTTGAAAATTAACCCCTTTTAGTACACCGAATTCATTGTCCATGTAGTCGGTCTTGTGTTAATATAAGAGTCCGACCCCATTCCCACGGTCTGTGTTGTTTCGCCAATTGAGGAATAGATTCAGATTAACTTTCCATTTATTCATTTGCATATTGATGAGAGGTTGTTAATTTTTTTCAGGTATAATTGATGATAATTAAAATAAGATGAATACTTAGATGATAGGAATACGTTCGTAAGTTGTATAAATATTCAATACATAATATAGATATGTTTAACAAGGTTCATTATTATGAAAAAATAAATAATATAAATAATCATTGTTATTTTTTCAAAAATATATTTATAATAAGCAATATTTTCTGTAATATAGTCTAATATTAAAGCAGAATTAAACAAAATAAGGTTAGATTTAGTTTCATTTATCTAGATTTTGTCTTTTGCTATTGTCCTTTCAGGGTCCATAATGAAAATCAATTTATATCACCTACCTCCATTAATTTATATCACCTACCACCTTGTATATAAACTTTGAATTTCTGCAAAAACGAGTATTTAAAATTCTGAATCAAACTGTGTAAATAACTTTTGTCCATCAAAATTGTAATATTTTGATTATAAAGCACCCTTGCTGTAATAAGGTAACAACTGCAAAATGACAACTTTTCAAGAGAGACGTTAATCATTCTACGAACGAAATTTAGTCTGTTGTCGTGACGTGATATTCGTCGCGATCAAAAATAGACACATGAGCGGGAATTATTGTATTGGCTGAGTTGTTGCCGCGCTGAAGTGTGATTGGACGAGAGCAAAATAGACACGTGAGCGAACGGGAATAATTCTTATTGTATTACTTTGAAAAATCCCACACTTTTACCAGTAATGTTATTTTATAATATCAAGTGACAGGACGAACAAGTCGTGCGCCTGACGGTAAGCTACACGCCTGTCCATAAGAGTTGCAGTACCACTTAGATATTGAAATCGCAAAACTCTGAGGGGCACTGTCACTGCGCCCGTTACACCTAAGACATAAATTGACAAGTATCATGTGCCTGTAATTTCACCAGCACCCTTACCCTTCAAAACCGGAACATAGTAATGCTGACATTACTGCTTGGTGGCAGAAATAGGTAAGGTGGCAGTACTTCCCTGGACGGACTCTTTCACAAGGAGCTCTACTGCTATTTCACAACCAGGTCTACTATTGTAATAGTAATGTTTTAGACGTTTTGGGGATTAGAAGAAGACTCTCTCAATTAATGCATTCCGTTGCTAAAATTAGAGAAAAATAAGTAGCATGTGCATAATTTCTCTTGTATGATATGTTGGTAAAATTGTAATATTGGTAAATTGTTTTGTGATTGTTTCAGTATCGTTTCTTTAAATATTATATTACTTGTTATGTTTAATAAGCTATTAATCTACTAACTGTCGGTGACATTTCTTATTATCTCAAGTCGATATTTTTTTATGCCTATGTAAATGGGAGAGTTTATCAGATATATATAATTTGTTTCATGAAATTTGTATTATTTTTGTGAGTTCAGTGTGACAAAGGCATTTTTGACGTAGGATCAAAAATAGCTGTAACCATTTATGTTTACCCCTGGTTGTACACCAGTTTAACAGGTCAGATTGGTTGTCCCATCAATATTCACTCAGCAATCTGTCCGTAATATTAACATTGCTTCTCTAATTCCCAGTCACTGGCAGAGCGGCTTTGCAATTACGTTTGTTATTAGCAAACAGACATGCTTTGTTAGGCGAATTGCAATGGAGGTTTGCTTTATTAGGATGTAATTGAAATTGAGCTAAATATTTTGGTGATCATCATCAAACCATATGTTATTTAAACTTTTGTCCATCAAAGCAAGGGTTAAAGGGTTATCCCTGACTAATTAGCTTAAACCTTTATCTTTAAAGATAAAGGTTTAAGCCATTTTTGATCATACATCAAAAATGCACAACAACTATATGTACAAATTTCAAGAAACAAATTATATATATCTGACACACTCTCCTATTTACATAGGCATAAAAAATAAACAAATATGTATACTATAATAAACATTGAATAGTACATCCTATTGTATATACTATTCAATGCTTATTTATTTATTTGTGATCACAAATATGTATATTATAACAAACATTGGATAGAATTAAAAGTTCCCGACCTCGCTGAGGTAGCCGTTACACTGAACGACAGAATAGGAGGTTGAAATAAAAGCAAATTTTTTTTTTAGAAAATATATAGTATTCATAGATTGTCCTTTTTTCTAGATGTCGAGTTGTGCTTTGGTTTTCCACTTGATTGGCAATTTTTACCATACACCATTAGAACATTTTGCATGCTTCAACATAACAAGTTTCGTTGATCATGTCGTATTTTATTTTTATTAAACCAAGTCACGGAACGGATAAGAGGTAAGCGACACGTCAGTCCATAAGTGATGCAGTGCCACTTAAAGCTTTAAATCACAAAATTCTGAAGGGCATTGTTACTGCGCCCGTTACCCAGAGACGTAATGTGACGGATCACACCTTTCGCAAATTCCTAAAAATGAACTAGCAAAAAAAACTTTATATAATAACGGTGTATTGGCCTAGTAGGTAATTTCTTAAACAATATTTAATTGTAAATATTGCAATAAATCTCACAGCAAATGTTTTCACTAACACCAAGGAACAAAGGGCTTATTCATTAGACATCCAATTTGATCACAGGAAACATTAAGTTTTGTTTAGGTTACGTATGAATTTATTGGTATTGTTGAAGTGCAGTTTGGGACAGGGGTTTTAAACTTTGGGTCGCTAATGAATTTAAACTATTTAATAAGAGTATAATAATACTAATACATCAAATAAATATAATTATTAATGCTCAAGTATACTTATGAATTATATTACAGATAAACGATATGCTAAAAAAGAAATTAGATTTATTCAAAGTTAGAAATTTAGATTTGCAAATAATACAAAAAGTAATTTACATTTAATTTTGTGCACACTATTTGTTCTAATTATTCAAATTTAATAAAAGGAGAACACAAGCGGAAACTTCTATTTTATTCTGAAATAAGTTTCTTCCTCCAGAACTAATTCTATCTATCTTGTTATTTTATTTCTTATAAATGATGATAAAGTTGTATATTTTACACATGTGATTTTGGTTAAATTGTCTATATTAAATATTACTCTATAAAACGTTCCACTACTGAGCATGGGACATTGAATGGAGCGGTCCCTAAGGTTGGCAATTCCTGCATCCTAGTAATTCCACGACAGTCGATAAGTGTTTCTTTAAAATAAATCACAGGAAACAAACCGTGAAGCCAAAAGCACAAAGGAATGGAATTTTTTGGAACAAACGCTGTGAGGGGAGAAGGGGATAGGAGCTATGGTTATGAGATGACTGAAAAATTGATGATAGTTGAGTCCAGAGCGCGGTACGGTGACCACCTAAAAATTCCTGAAGTACTGGAGCTCAGGTCGCGGTCGGAAAATCACTTAAAATTAGTGATACAGTTAATTTGTGTTTATTAGATAAATCTAGTATGATAGTTGCGGATTAATTTAGGGTTCAAGTTTTTAGATGACTTAGGATACGTCGCGTGTCGGTTAAAGAAAGTGTAGTTTCGGATGATTAAATTAGTATTCGTGAGTGCGTGTGTGATGTGTTGTAGAGAATCTAGTATCGTAGTAACGGAGTGCTCGGATTTTGGAGATAGTTAAAAGATAGTTGTGTATTGGCCTGGGATACGTTGCGCGTTGGTCTAAGATAGTGTTTACGTTCATCGTGTATAATAAGATGTTACTAATTTCATAGTTTCTGAACGATTTAGGTTTTAGTATTTAGGAAACGTCGCGCGTTGATCTATATAGTGTTATGTTCGTAGTGATAGTTAGTTTGTGATCGCGAGTGTGGATATAATTCGTTATTACTAATTTTGTAGTTGCGGTACGATCTAGGTTTTAGTATTTAGGAAATGTCAC
>NW_020653719.1:786566-788906 GCF_003589595.1 Hyposmocoma kahamanoa | reverse complement strand
TAGTGCTTATGTTCGTAGTGATAGTTAGTTTGTGATCGCGAGTGCGTATATAATACGATGTTACTAATTTCATAGTTGTGGGACTGTCTAGAGAGTAGTAATCAGAAAACGTCGCGTGTTGATCTAGATCTAGATATAGTGCTTACGTTTGTAGTGATAGTTGGGTTAGTGATTGTGAGTGCGCGAGTGATACAGTGTTAAGACTCTAATTAGAATCTGGAGCTGATATGGGCCTTCAGTAAAAGTTTTGTAACGGTTTTGGTGTGCGTTTTGTATCCTTTTTATACAATTTAAAAATAAATTGACGTGAAAATTCGTTTAACTGACCGAAGGTGTTTTGTTAGTTAAATGAAATAACCTATTCAAATATATTAAATTATTCGACATACTTTATTTGTATCTTATTTGTCGACGAAAGTAAATGGTGTTTTATAACCTTATTATTGATTGTTTTTTTTATATCCTTTCCGATACGTTTAAAATACATTGACATTGAACTTCATTTACTTAACAGTAGGTGTTTTGTTAGTGGGATGAGATTATTTACTGAAACTATTAAACTACCAAACTTAAACCTTGATTTTATTTATTACATGTTAATTATAATATTATTATTAACTTGACATGGAATCTTTCCACGCGAAACAAATGATAATTGAATACTTGTAGGTTAGGCTTTATAAGGATTCAGTTAGGGCCTGAACTATTGTATCAGTTAGACACGGAAGATAGAGATTTAATTTAATTTAGGTTTTGTTGAATTAATTACGTTAGGATAATGTTAACAGAAGTGATGACTTAGTTTATGTGCGACAATACAAACATGTTCATTTAATTAGAAGATAGGTTTAAAAAAATCTCAGTAAAAAGTTTAGAGTATTAGGATAAAGTAGACATTAACTTGAGTAAATTAAATGTTCAATATGTTTAATTTTGTAACTTTATGAATTAACAACCTAAAGGTGAGGTAAACCGTGATAATTTGGTACAATATACATTAAGCAATGTTATTTTACTGGGTTTGACAGTAATGGTTTATTACATATTGTAGCCTTTGGTAATTATATCAGCAATGGTTTAGATTACCTAAGGTGAGGTATGATTACTCACTAAAGATGTGAATACATAATATTGTGTGTTTAATTCTGGTCCTCTCTGTTCAAGTAGTGGACATCTGACGAATGGAATTAGACAATCAATTAGATTCAACTGAATTAAATATTTTATGCTGATACTTTGGCATACATATCATAAAATTATGAGACCTCGTTTGTCAAAAGCTTTTGTGGGAGACGTTACTGTGTTGTCAGCGATGATGTTGGATTTACCTGTGTTCCTTCCATCGCTCTTGTCAGACTTATGCCTTGATATCCTTGAATATCTCGTTTATGTCTGATTAGCGTTTTCCTTGACCTGGCCGCTATTTATTGGAAGTACCCTCTACAGTACACGGTGACAGTGTTCATGATCTTGTATGGGAGGTTTCACCTTTTCCAAGACGGTCTAGGACCTCGAGTGTATAAGTTGTTACCGAGATAATTAGCCCCGTGGCCGGAATAGTTAGTGTTTAACTTAGGCTTCTGTTGGCTAATATAAAATCGGCTCTTAGTGCTTGGTGAACACTAACACCAACTTAGACAAGTTTCCTACCAACGTCTAGGAAATAGTACTGAAAATGCTAAATTATCACCTATGTGATACAAATCTTAATAATTAATTGGATTCCTTTCTTACTTGTGTTATTCAAGGTGTAACAGGAATTCTGATTTAGGTGAATTAAGGGTATGAGGTGGCTATCTTCTTCTTCCCTTATCCTCTGTCATCCTACTTCTCTTATATAAATCCTATGTAACTAGCCTACATTAATAGGATATTATTTCTCATCTAGCTAATTATTAGCTACCTATGTGTATACCATACCCTTTAGATATGCTGTTATATATTTAATATATACCCGGTTTAAGCACCCTTAACCTTCAAAACAGAAAGTAGTGATGCAACATTACTGCTTAGTGGCAGAAACAGGCAAAGTATATCTTTATGAAAGAGTTTGTACTTCCCCGGCAGAAACAGGTTACAGGTACTTCCATGTGAAAGAGTTTGTGATACGGGGAAGCCCGAAAAAGAGCTATGCTGTTACTAAGAAGGAGCAATTCATAGATAAAGATTTCTTTGGTGCTCTTTCCGCGAGAAATCTAGGTTTACATGAGGTAATTAGTGTTATTGCCGGGCACATTTTTTAAATTCAGTATATGCCTATATACTTAAACTAAATTTGACCGACTTCAAAAAAAGGAGGAGGTTCTCAATTCGTCTGTATGGTTTTTTTATGTATGTTAC
>NW_020653719.1:776785-786556 GCF_003589595.1 Hyposmocoma kahamanoa | reverse complement strand
AAACAAATCGTATATGAATGACACATTAATATAGCGAAATTTTGGATATAAATTATTAATATAACGCGACTTTGAGATAAAATATAATATAACGCAATTTTTGCGGTAATAGGTACTATGTTGGTTGTCAAGTGCGATTTGCACCACTTCATTATTGGATATGAGTTATTTAATTTTTCTATAGTCGTGTTTTGACTTAAAATACTAAAGTACTTATGCTATGTATGTACATATAAGTATATGTGCTGAGTATTCGAGTTGACGTCGAAGTTTATAATAGTGCGAATGAATGTTTCGATTTTTGTTTCACCCAGTTTATAACTTCTCATTTTGTTCGTGTATAGGGGAGAATGCCAGAGCAAACCGGCGGGTGGCAAGGCCGAGGATATTAAATTTACTAATGTATATTATAAGCTACTATAATTCAAAATAATGTATACATTTCAATGCTTTGAGATGCAGTGAGAATGCGTTGCGATACTAGGAGGTCGGAACTAGAGCATAGAAATTTATAATTTATTACAATTGTAATAGCATAAAATATACATAGATAAATTTAATGTCCTCTACCTTTTCGTCTGCCGCACTGGTCCTTATTGTCCAATTCGATAGGTATCATAAAAATACAGGATGTTTTTATTCCCATTTTGTCGGTTCGATTCCCATGCAAGGTAAGCGCTTTTTAAAATCTAAAAGCAAAATATTCTACCAACACTATTTAAAGTACTTTCCCTTCGTGTAGCATAGCAATGGAAAATGTATAGAAAATCACATAATATATAATAAACTATGAGCAACTGATTTCCATTACTAATATATTGATGACAACGACGGAGCCTCAGCACAGTGGTGTGTTTAAGTCTCCGCTATATATGTGTATAAGCTAATATTACACATCCTAAATTAGCACATAAATATACAAATCTAGGAAATTAAACTATTTTTAGCTGATTTAAAAAAGGAGGAAGTTCTCAATTCGGCTGTACGTTTTTTTTTGTATGAGTGTTACGCGATAACTCGGCATTTGTGAACCGATTTTGATGATTCTTTTTTGGAAAGAGGGTACCTCAGATGTGGTCTCATTTAAATTTGAAGAAAATATTCCACCACTAAGGGTGGCAAACTAGGGTATGAATGACTTTCGAGGCCGGTTTTTTTAGTATTCTGTACTGATTCGGATCAAAATCACAAATATTTGTTTTTTTCAAACAAACCGCCGTTATTTATTAGCCGTGACCTGTGTGGGGCCAGAAACGTTGGTTTGTTTGAAATAACTAATATTCGTGATTTAGATTCGAAAAAATAGTTTGATTTCCTATGTGTAACAATCGCGAAAACCTAATAACTCGATATATACAAACGTAACTAACTGTCAGAGATTGAAATATCCTGCAGACATAAAATTAATAATACATTGTGAAGCTCGTAATTCACCTTTGTTTACGAACGAAGCTTTAAGCACCTCAAATTTCAAACAAAAGTCTTCCCAAAGGGACGAAAAGAGGTCGATTTTGGGTTACGTGTTTCACATTCAAAATAGCGCATTATCGTTCAATTTAGTAGAAGACCGCTCCATCGATTTTGGGCTACATGTTACGAATTCCCACTAGTCACATATCACATTCGTATCATCGTGACGTCAACTAAGCCTCCCCACAATGTGTTTGCGATTGTACCTGACCAGCTCCACGTGTACCTGGCGAAATGACAGACAATCTTCGGAAATGCTTGTTGATATTTTGTAATACGTTTACAATAAGGACGATTATTTTTTATGATTAAAATATATATTTTCTATGTAAATCAAATATTAACTTTGTTGTGAAAGAGTTCGTCTCGAGAATTTTACCTATTTCTGCCGCCAAGCAGTAATTTGAGCATTATTGCGTTTCGGTTTTGCAGGGTAAGGATGCTGGTGACATTACAGGCACATGGGACTTGTCATCTTATGTCTCAGGGTCACGGGCGCAGTGGCATTGACTCTCAGATCTTAGAGATTTAAAGTTCTGAGTTGCTCTGCTGCTTTGGATAGGTAAGTCTCTTACCGCCAGGCGCACAAATTGTTCGTCCCGTCATTTAGCACCATAAAAAATCTAGTATCACTGAAAATTGTATAACGCACGTGACAGTACATAGTGTAAGTAAATACCTTTTAATGTACTGCAGTATACATCCACAACAAAGGAACAGGTCCCAAGAATCGTATAATATCAGTCAATTATCCCCAGAAGTTCTATTGCTCAAACTCAAACCTGTTTAATTTATCGCGAATAGTTGCCAGTTAAGACTCGGCTCATTGTTGTTTGACTTGCGCCAATAAGGGGTCAGAATGTCAGGGGTAAAGGGGTATTATACTCTTTAGCAGATGGTCAGGATGATTGGTTTCATCGAAGTCAATAAAGTTTTAGAATTTATTTGTTTATAGTCAATGCTGAGTTGTTAGATTAATTATTACGTATTTATTTTACTATTAATGGCGTAACCGAGGAGTCAAATTAGGATTCTCTTTAGACACAATGAATACTCAATAACAAATCTGCCTCAGAATAGTATCTAAAACATAACTAGAACTAATTCAGAAATATCTTTCTTAAAATTAACTTTTCTATATGTACCGCCGTTGTTTGCGATTTCCATAACACAAGTGCTTTAATTACTTACTTTAGAATCAGAGCAACGTACGTGATGTTGTCTAATATTTATTTATTTATTAATAATGCCGGGATCGCCACAGATGTTCGCTCTAGTTTGGAAAATTATGATGTAATTGATGATGTTAATTGTGTATAATCAAATACACTGCTCAACAAAGTCTAGGGAAAAAGGTTATTATAATATTTTTTTCGAATTTCACAAACTGTTTCCTTACATTTTGTACATCAAGAGAAGCGTTATTTATTTATTTTAATGATAAAACAATAAAAGCGTTGTGAAGGAAAAAAAAAAATGTGTTATAAAATATTTTTTTTTATAAAATTAAAAAATAATGTACTCTAATAGTGAAAATTCTTAAAAAGCTTTTAATACTTAGTCGGATCACTCAAGGCATTAGTCACAGATCTACAACGGCGTGGCATACTAAGTATGAGGCTGAAAGGATGAAAATCGAAACAAGCATCTTCAGAAAAAAGTACATGCGCCCACTTAGTTACAGTCCAGTGCAAACCTGCGTTATCCCACCATAAACGGCGTTCTCGAAACGAATTAATTCAACTTTTGGTTTTTTGCGAGTTACTGGCGGATGCAACAACACACTGATAGCGCCTAGATTCCAACACACCCACAGCTATATCTCTTCCCGCGTTGTTTTTGTGATTTTAAGCCTCAAATCATGATGTGATATGACGCTTAAAATCACAAAAACTAATAAAAGCAACGAAAAATTGTTTAACAAAAGAAAAACAAACGTGTAGTGATCATAAACTCGCAATTGTTTACTATAGAAAAACCTGTGCGCTACACCCATATGATCGTCTTTAAAGTGAATAATACTTCATATGTGATTTCTATGTAATTTTTCAGGTCCAAGATAAAAATGTGGTGTAAAATGTAGTAAACGCAATAATGTTTGTTGCATTTTAATTACTTAAATTATACCTCTTTTAGATACTATATTACTGTAATAATATATTTGAGCGAGAAGTTTATAAGTTTTTCATCAACAAAAATCAGTAAAAACGAACTATGTGAGAATGTGTAAGCGAGGTTTACACTCTGAGGCAACAACATTTAAATTTTAAATTTGAGTAATACAACCGCGTGGTCGTCGCGTAGGCTAATGACAAGCCAGACTCGCCCGCGCTCGGGGCGCTCATTTAAGTTAAAACGTAAAAGCTAAACAAATAGAGCGTACTTTGCCATGACAGTTAGATCCGCTCGGCGTGAGCGCAATGAAATTCGTGTCGAATAAATGCGCCCAAAGGCGGCGATAGAAGGTTTTTCCCCACGTTTTCCTGTTAATTTCAAAATGCTTTTAGTTTTGTTTTATTTATTTTTAATTTCGAACCAATTTAATACCGTTTTCATTTACATTTATAAATTTCAGTGGCTAGTATTTTTTCTAAAAAAAATATTGAATAAGTTAATATAATTGGCTTGTTCCATAGACTATGTAGAGTAGAGTTTATTACTTTATGAGTTCTAGCGTTCGATAAAAGTGTAAAGTATGTTTATCAGGATTTTTCGTTTGTTAACTGCCTCCGTGGCCGAACGGTTACCATGACGGACTGCCACGCACAGGTCCCAGGTTCGATTCCCGGGCCGGGAGAAATAGTTGTATTGCCTACATTTATTTCTTTCGTGAGTTTGGGTGTAATTTCTGGATGTCTTTGTGTGTATCCATGGCACCCGCGACCCAGGGTTTCCCTAGCTATGTTGAGTGTGAGCGTTATTATTATTATTATTTTTCGTGAGTAAAAATATGGACGACTCTGCACTGCCTCTGGTTACTATAACTAACTTCTGAAAGTTCATGATAAACGTAAACGTACTTTTATATACTATTATTCGGAAGTGGAAAATTAAGCCTTAGGAAGCCAAGGTAGCTCAATAGTTTGACCTACCGCCTCTCAAGTAAAGGCCATGGGTACAAATCTGGGCTCACACCTTCGAATTTTTCGGAATTTATGAGCGAAATTTAATTAGAAATTTACTATGAGCTTTTCGGCGAAGGAAAACATCGTGATGAAACCTGCACTATGAAGAAGGTTCACAACCCTCGGAAAATGTGTGAAATCCCAATTCGCATTGGGTCAGTGTGGCGGACTATGGTTTAAACTAAACCCTCGCTTGAGAGGAGACCTGTGCCCAACAGTGGAATGTATAAATGGGTTGATGACGACTGTACATTAAGAATTTTGTTTGTTTGTGTTGTAGTTTTAATCATATTACTAACATTTGATACTTTACGTTTAATGTGTGGGGCGGATTTTTGCTTATTATCTATCTATAAAATACTTTAACTTTACAAATAAAAACACTGTATATGACGTATTAGATTAGTCATTAGATCCAAATATGTAATAAAAAGGGTACTTAACAATAGCAATATATGAGAACTTTTCCAATTCTCATTCTCAGCTGACTATCAAACTTTATCTTTACTTAGACATAACACAATGTTATATCTTAACAATGTAGTATTTGCTGAACAATGTAGATCAACTTGGGTTTCGTAATACTAAGTAAATCTACATATAAACGCTACGCTCTCGTAACTGCTACGTAGCGTAGGAGTTTCTTTGGCTACGTGGCGTAGCAATTGTCCGAAGAACATTGTTGTTTAAATGTGATTGGCCAGCATTGTACTGCGAAATACTAACGTATGGAAGAACCTCGTAAAAGCAATGAATTGTGAAACAATGAACACGGCAACTGCATTGCATTAATAGAAATAAAGCAGCGTTGAAAAAGTTTATACCTTTGTAATCTTAGTTGAAATAATGTTCATATTGTGTCAGACGGATGAACAAATTTTCATTTGTATTAATGGGAGTAGAGATGTACATCACATGCTATAGCACCTGCTGTTGCTTGTGGGAAAGTTGCTACACAATAAGTAGAGTAGATGAGTTACGTACTGCACTCAAATGACTACCCTAAAGGCGCGTTCAAATTAGCCGCTGTTAGCCGCGCTGCAGCCGTGCGGCGGTCGCGCTGCAACCGCGCGGCGGCCGCGTGTCTTTCGCGCTGCTGAAGTGCGACCAAATTTTTAGTGATGTTTTATCTTTCGACTCAGTTACACGATGGATTCTGACGAAGAAACGTTACTTTCACTTATTTTGTTAAAACCGATTAAAAAAAAATTAAAACGTATTAATATAATCGACAACGTATAATCGACATTGTCGATCGACAACGAGAATTGTAGACGTTTTCGAGTTGTTTCGGTGTGTTTATTGAGAATGTGACATTAATTTCTAAATCCAAGATTTTTGCCAAGAATTTTCAAAAATTTATTTTTGGTGATCCTTATGGGAATGGCATTTATATCTGAGTACATGATGGCTAACACGACTTTTCTAAATGCAAGATGGCGGGCACGATTTCTCAAATAATGGTGAGTTGAATATCGTTTTCGATATATTTGGGGGTGTTCATTACGAATATATCACTTATTTGTAAATCCAAGATAGCGGACACAATTTTTCAAAAATGCAATATGGGTATTCTTTTCGAGGTATTTGGGGGTTCTCATTACGAATATAGCACTTATTCGTAAATCCAAGATGGCGGCCACGATTTTTCGAATAGTGGCCAGTTGCGTATCGTTTTCGAAGTATTTGGGGGTGCTCATTACGAATACAGCACTTATTTGTAAATACAAGATGGCGGACACGATTTTTGAAAAAAATGTAATACAAATGCAAAAAAACCGCGCGGCGGCGCGGTTGCAGCGCTTCTAGTAGTTGTATGAAAAGTGAAAATCGCGCGGCCGTCGCGCGGCTGCAGCGCTGCTGCAGGGCAGCTAGCAGCGGCTTATTTGAACGCGACTTAATACTCTGGCCCACTTATATCTACATAGACGCCACAAGTGTACGTACTTCGCGTGCCCAAAGTAAGTGAAATTCACTTACTTGCCGCTGCTACACTTCAGAACGCGTTCGACCGTTATCATAGATAAAAACCAGTCGAAAACGCGAAAAAATGCATAATTGTGCCATTATAAACTGCAAAAGCACCATAACTGTGGGCAAACGGGTAAACAGGGACGTTTCCTTCCACGGGCAGTTGATTTTGTAGAAAGAAGACGATTCGATGATTTGATCAGAAGATGCATAATTTATTTTAAAAACAATTATTTTGGTTTTGTATGAGTTTCGAGAAAATAAATACGCAACCGAGTGTATGCCTCATGATTTGTAATACATTGCGGCTTTTACTTGATGCGATATATTTATGATCCTTTGTTAATACGCCGCGAATATTGAACGAACGCACTTTTGTATAATGCATTTAGTTTCGTGGTACGGCCGGTTGTACATTGTTTTGGTCAAATTTAACATTTAGTGATGTATAGTACGTTAGGCATTGACCTACCAATAGGCAACACTGTTCTTGATTCTGATCGATTTTGAAAACAAAGGGACGAAAATTATTATGACCTTAGCAATATTATAAAAATATTCTATAACTCTTTTGTTATGTCGTTTAGTCACGTTTCGGTTGTTTTTTTTTTCACTTTTGTAGTATCTATTATCAGTAGTATCTGTAATTTCGATAATTTTTGCAGCACGTTGCCTCGAATGTCCGAATATAGTGAGCAAATAATTATATACATCGCCGGATATGTAGTGCGAGTAATACAAAAAAAATATATAAAGCAAAGAATTAACAGTGCGCTGTCTTTACAAAAACCTGGTGTTGGTCATACGTATGAGTTCGTTGCTTTCGAGGGCGAAGGTGGTCTAGTTTATCTCATCTAAGATGCTATCCAAATATGCAGAGTAGCAGAGTTAGAAATTCGAGAAATAATAAACAAATCACAAAAATTTCACACGAGGCTGTCATTAAGTAAACCTCTTCTGATTAATAAGAGTTTCCCATATTTTGTCAGCAGTAACATTTTCATTTGTCTCGCCATTCATCAATTTGATCAATTACCAACAGAAAACCATCTAGTAAAATTAATTAAGGCAGTCGCAAGTTATATATCTTGACGTGCGTTTTCATTATTTAAGTTAATCGATAAGATCTTCTATTACAAAAAGATGTTATATAATAAGCTCATTTTACTGGAAGGACAATAATTTTAATATTTGAAGTCGATTAAAAATTATTTTTTCAAGTAATCAAAATTTTTTAGAAACAAGTAAAATAAAGGATTAAACTATCTTATTCTAGTATTTTTCTACTATTTTAATATTACGACCAAGTACTTGTAATCAACTAGTACTTGAACAAAAATTATTCTATTTAGAATCGATTAATTGAATGAATACGCGTGTTTACGCGTATTCCGTTCAATCAATCGATTTAGAGCTAGCGGAAGGAGATTTCCAACATTAAATAGCTCATGTGACGTGGGTACAAAAAATGTGTCACGCTTGGTTTTCATACAAATGGCTGTACTTGCGGCGTCTATCTGATAGATAGATATATGTCTGTGCTGCCGTCTCGCGTTTCAGTGTGGCAGGGTTCATATGAACTCGAACATTACAAAAATTTTCGCGCCCGGAACGCTTCCGTCGCATTCCTCTTTTCTATTTTCGTTTTTCTCCTTGTTTCTCTTCTCTATTCGCTATCGCGACAGTCTACGCATTACAACTTACGTGTATACTGTTGGTTTTGATCTTGCTACTGCTGGTCCTGGCTTTGGGGCGCGTGGGAGGGGTGTGCAGCGCGGGGGGAGTGCTTAGTGGGCTGTTATCACCGGTCCCGCTGCCGCTTGTATTTGAACTCGATTTCTCCGACCCGGAGTTGCTAGACTGTTAATTAAAAGAAAAAATGTTTAAAACACATTTTTTCCCATACAGATATGATAATCGGAGTAAACGATTATTCAATAGGAATAACGAATTCCGAAAGACGACAAACCCATTTCATTGGAACCCCAATTTATTCCTTTGAAACAGGTTTCATTTGACAACGATTTGGGTTCAATTCAGGTAAGTCTAATAATAAAACAAATACATTGGTCGTTCATTAAATTCTCAGCCGTGTTAGAGCTTTGTCCTGTCCTTTCATCAATCATGCACTGGTCAAGTCCGGTAGAAATCTAAAAGTGCTATTTATGTCTCTACTTTCAGCTTTGCGCCTATGGGATATTTAGACTGTTTGTTAATCCTTTAGGTATTTAAATTAGGCAAGTCGTCCCCTTTAGTAAGAATGGGTGCAACTTTCCAAATTAGAACAAAATTATTTGGAATCAGAATTGCATGTTTTAAGTAGTGCGCTTAAAATTCATTTTCGTTAAAACTTGCAGTTACGCCCTTGTTGTTGTTGATTGTTATTATTATTTTTATATCTATTTTAGACTCTATTTCTAACTCTATTTTATTATTATTACTATAGAAAAAAAAGTACAATTAACAAAAAGAAGCGAAAAAAAAAGTTTCGGGAAAACAACTTTCACAAAGCTTCTTCTCTCGCTTTTTACTTATTATGGAAGACATGTATTAGAGACACATCGATTCCATTTTCTGTAATTTTTGCAATCATTTATGTTGATATATTTTACATTTATGTAGCAATAAATGTGTAATCGTATTTTAGTTACCTAGCTAAAAAAAACAATAAATAATTGATTCCCCATTTGACGACTGCGGTAGCCCTACGGTTTGCTTGTAGGCGCTGGATGATGAATAAGTAGGCTTAACTAAGTAATAAGAAGTAGGTGAATAAACTTATTAAAAAAAAAAAAATATTGCTCAAAATGAGTGCGGCAATAGGATATTGGTAATTGGATGTTTAATAAAAATGAAATTGACTTGATATACCACCATAAAGCACACATTTATTATCAGCTCGGTGTTACAAAAAACTTCATTCAAAATAAGTTGATAATAATCGTTCCAGGGAAGCTATTTTTGAATGAAGTCTCAACTGCTCATTCAATGTAGGTTTAGCTCTTTTCACTATGTGAATTTATTTAGATCTCAAGAACTTGCGTCGTAGGGCTAGTGGTTTTAGTGCTACAGTATCCAGCATAAAATTATTGCTAATATGTTAATATGTTATGGCCGTTTATCTACTTATTATTTGCATGCATAAACACGCGCGCGCGCACACACACACACACACACACACACACGCACGCACGCACGCACGCAC
>NW_020653719.1:742944-776775 GCF_003589595.1 Hyposmocoma kahamanoa | reverse complement strand
CACACACACACACACACACGCACGCACGCACGCACGCACACACACACACACACGCGCACACGCGCACACACACACACACACACACACACACACACATCATCACTTTTATTTTCTGTAATAGCTTACAATCCTGTTAGAACTTGATATTTAAATATATTTACGTTGTAATGCTGCCTTTGAGCCCGACCTGCCTTGCCTTGAGTCTGGAGATCTGTCACACAGGTTAATTCCTAGTATGGACGCCAATCCCTTACAAAGGTAGATTTGCTACTTAGGCATTTGATATAAATTACTTTATAAAACTTTATATCCTTTGTAAAACGGAAAAAAAGTATTATTTTTTAAAAGTTGTATGTTAATGTGAGTGCTGTACAAATCGCATAACAATCAGTTTTAGTTTCATCTACTTGCATTTACGTCAGCTGGCCGTCACCGAATGTCTATTCCGCAGTTTTAAGACAAATGTACTACTTATCTGCTCTAGTGAAGCTGAAGTTGTTTTTTTCCGTGAGTGCTGTAGACATCGTATAGCAATTGCTACATCTACTGCGCTTATGACAGCTGGCCATAACTGTAATCTATGCGGTGGACAACGTTATTGCTCAACTCCTATGAGACTCTTAAAGTTGTTTGTTACCGTAAGTGCTATAATGACCGCATTGCAGTCAATACATCCACTTTTTTTATAATATCAAGTGACGGGACTAAACGCCTGTCCATAACATTTGCAGTACTACTCAGACTTTTAAATCACAAAGTTCTGAGGGGCATTGCCACTGCGCCCGTCATCCTGAGACATTAGTTGACACGTCTCATGTGCCTGCAATTTCACTATCACCCCTTACCCTTCAAAACCGGAACGCAGTAATGCTGACATTACTGCTTAGTGGCAGAAATAGGTAAGGTGGCAGTACTTCCCTGGCGAACTCTTTCACAAGGAGCACTATTGCTACTATCTACTTGCTTAAATGTCAGTTGGCAATTACCGAAATTTTATTTCACAGTTTTAAGACAAAACTGTCTAACTTATCTGTTCCTTGCACAACTCAAAAGATAATTAAAAGTTATAAAACCATCAATGGTCGAGCGAAAGCCTGCCTTTTTACCTAATGTGAGAGGTGTTACAGACAAGATCGGAAAATCCTCAGGAGTTTGGGATCCAGTATTTCCTCTGATGAAAAATCCGAAGGAGATATAAGACTGCAGTCCTAATTAACACGTTTTAATTTTGGTTTATTTCTAATTCTAAAAGCAATAATAAACTTAGTAAAAAATATCGTTAAAATGAAATAAAATATTTTGTAAAGTTAAAAGTTAGTTACCGTTATTGCTGTCAAGATCGCATCACAATCTCTGCACATACTTGTGCTCATGACAATTGGCTACAAGCAGAAATCTATTGTACAGAGTACAGATTGAAGTCAAACGTTGTCTTATCGATTATATGATAGACTTGTTAACCGATTTAAAAAGGAGGAGGTTCTTAATTTGACTGTATTTTTTGTGTAGGTATGTTACGCGATTACTCCGGCATGTGAACCGATTTTGATTTTTTTTTTGGAAAGAGTGTACCTCAGTATTGGTTCCAATTAAATTTGAAGTAAATATTCCACCTCTAAGGATGGCAAATTAGGGGATAAATGCGGTTTCGCACGATTCCGGTAAGCGATCTCCATAAAACGTGGCAATTAAATGTAATTCCACGAACTTTTGTGGTCTTTTTTTTATAAAAAAGTTATAATTTTCTATTCCAGTTTGCTACTATGTCACTAGGTTACCAATATTCCAACCATCAACTCTCTACCGTCGCACCGTTTCACCGCCCGTATTCTATTAATTAACAAATTAACCTCCATCCCGTTCGCTTTTTAATTTTGCGCAGCCATTAAGCTTTGTGTTTTACGTGACTTTACTAAGGGTACGCATTAAGGATGATTCAAGTTGCGGCCCATTCATATTTTATTATTTTCGAAAGATAATAAACTTTAGTATAGGTATGAAAAATTAAAATAATAAATTAAGTTCGATCTTAAATTAATAAGTTTCGAGATGGTATACACCTTCGTTCTCAGTGAGTGAGAGACAGGTGTAATAACATGAGAAAATTATAACGTAAATCTAAGCAATGTGTACAGTAATATTGATTTTATTGAATATCATGATGTTTTGCTACAATAATATTATAATTTTTACAGTAATATTTACTTTGACTTCGACAGGGCTGGTAGCTGTAGAGTTAACGAACTGGGTGACGAAATACTTTAATAGATTTCTCATACATGGCGCTACGGCTAAAATGTCGTTGAAAACAAAATACAAAGATCCGACAACACGCACATAGAAATTCGTGAGGTCCGCTGGTTCTTTCCGTGGCTTAGTTGGCATAGTGTCTGGCACGGTTTGCTAGGAGACGTCTGTTCTAATCCGGCTGGACCGAAGGAATTTTTTGTAAGTGTTCGTATAATTTATTTTTTGTGAACATACTCCACCAGTATGGTCCGACTAAGGATTATCTCTTCGAGACCATGGACTTTGCAGCACATCCGTCAAGTTGAGGTAAAATAAAATACATGATTAAATCTCGATTTAAAAATCAAATAATGTGTGAAAATCGTAAAAGCTAGCAATGTTTTACAAGAAATATGTTTCACAAAACCGTGTTCGCTGTTCAGTAGTAAATGTAATAAATAATAGCTTCAGATTCAGATTCTTTTATTTCTCAAAGATAATATTACAATATAAATTGCACTACGTGTCAAAGTATACGGAATTATATTGAGATCGTCAAACAAAAAAATAATAATTTTAAATTTACAATTCATTTATAATAATATTGTTGTCATTAAATTACATATCAAATATCATTCTCCATCAAGGATCGTCATAAGTTGATAACAAATATATAAAACTATGTCAATGCGATAGAAAATATTCAATAGCGTTACATTTTTAGATCTATAATTTGTTGTGTAAAAGTAGTTTAGTTTATTGTATGCAACATGACGTTAAATTACATCAGCGAATAAATAGTACGCTAAATATGGACTACAGTGAAGATAAAGACAGGTAAGTTAATGAGTTCTTATCCATACCAGATTATGTTCAAACAGCCATTAATATTAGTGTGCGGTTAAATTGCAATTTACACGAACTAGTGCACGGAGCGTTCACATCAATGTAGAGAGACGCATATCACGTCAATAGCTGTGCTATTAATCTTGTGTACACATAACATGTTCCTTATAACACTGATTAAGAGCCAAAGAGGAAGCCTTGTAAGGATATTTTGTCTGTTCTAATTAATGTAGCAAAACGCGTTTCGCTTTCGTTTTTTCTTGATAAGAATAGCCACAATGTTTTACAAGCTGAGAGTGAATAGGCACTTTCTAAGAAATCGTACTCCGCTTTCGATCACACACCGTGAGATTATGGTTAACTGCTTGCCTATTACATTTGAACAAATAATTATAGTATATATTAGAATGTCACATGATTTAATGGAGAAAGAAAGGTCGTGAGGAAACAAGCATACTCTTATATACATACACATGTCATGGACACTTCCGTTACTCGTGAGGGTAAATTGTAATGTCAACCCTAAAATCCGGGAACATTTTTTAAATCTCTTAATTTAGCCCTGTATCGCCCAATTTATTTACAAACCCCACAAACGTTGTACCAAATGAATGCGGGTGTTTTCTCCTTGTTTCATAAGCAAAGTATTTTATTTTGTTTTCAATTAGTTTTTTTTTTACTATTTTTGAATTATTTTATTGCTTTCAGAAAAAATATACATAAATATTGTAAAGCACTGTTAACGCTACTTGGGTTTGTCTCGATGCTATTCATTCCTTCTGCTACGAACGAACTAATACAAAATATTTAAAAAAGTCTTATAAGTAGGTAGAGATTGTTTATATCTATAATTGGAGGCATATATTTGTACAACAAGTGAAGACGAAACGGCAACGTATTTTATTATTCCACTAGATACTGAGCGAACTGGCCGGTTTGTTAACAAGTGTACAGGTGCTCCAAAAACAAATGATAGCACATCAAGTAAAGAATAAGTTTAATTTTAAATGTATATATTTTATAGTATAATCAGGTGTAGTATTTATAAATAATATGTATTATTACTATATGTAAATATACTTTAATTGAGGAAATTAAAATAGCATTTCCAAGGATTGAGATTATTTCGCTTTTTATTTATTGTATTGGTACATTAGCAGTTGTTATAATACATGCATGTAGTAAAATAAATGTTGAGGAGATTTTATCTAATTGCACTACGAAGAACAAATAAAATACTTTAAAATACTTGTGACGTACTGCCCGGTCCGCGATATGAGGTCCAGAAATGTTATGATATCTACATAGTATTTAATATGAATTCTAATTTTTATATTGTGTAGATGACGACTGCGTAACGTGCGACAAATTTGTATGGGCTTATGCACATTGTTTTGGTTTGATAATTGTAAATTTAAAAGTGAGATAAATAATAAAAAAAGAAACAAAATAAATACAAAGATTAAAACTGAAATGAAAAAAAAAACAAAGGTGTCAAAGAAATAAAATTAATTTGTATGTAGCAACACTGAGTTTCGCTTTTTCCTTTTCAAACCAATGCAGAAATAACGTGCTATACTTAATTACAAAAAATATTGTTTTTCGCAATTTAGTTAATAAAGAAACTTATTGTTTTAATATTTCCTTAAATATTATGTTATAAATAACGAACTGAATATAAAGTTTATTAAAATTGTCTCTTTGGACAGCTGGTGCAAAAGTATGTTACTTATCCCAGTTTGACTGCTGTATAACCTACAAACCCTAGGGGAACAGGAATTGAAGTCAGTAGGATCTACCAGAATGGTGGCATTAAGAGTCTATACTACCTCAAACGGGTTTGGTTGAATCCGCATAACAGTGCTGAATAATCACTTTGGAAAAGATATAAAGTAAAATTGAGGATACACACTGATTACTGTATGGTGTGAAAACACGATACTTAAAAATTGTCACTTCTTATAGCAAAAAAAACAAACTTACCTCGAAATTTTACAAAAACACCGCTGTATTCGATTGGTACTTTATATACCACACACAAATCAATTATTTTTTTTTTATATCAAATGAATTAAATGGAGTGTTCCATACGATACGATATACGATAAGATATACATTTTTCAAATGGCTTTAATTTCGTTTATAAAAAAAATCTAATACTGAAATGTTGCTCGACTCTAGCAAAAGAACCGTATTAGCACGAGAAAAATTGGAATTCGAGCCGAATGAAGTATTATAGACGGATACCTTGGGCATATCTAGAAGGAATTCTTGGTTGCGGACAGTTTATATGCGAATACAAAATTGGATGAAAAATTTACTTTTTAATACAGTCGCTCAAAACGTGGTATTTTTCGTAATACGTGCCGAAAGTTGGACTTTTCGCACTAGTGCTTTTTACTTTTCCATTTTTTTAAATTTACTGTTGTTTCAAGTCTTAAGCATAGAACGAAAAGAGGTTGTATATTTATTTAATATTTATGTGCTTTGTGACGTAAGTCATTCGTCATTAAAATTTATATTTACTGACAAAAATCTTATTTGTTTAAATTGCATAGGTGTTTTATAAAACAACGGGTTACATTTAAAAATACCAAAATATTTTCCATAAAGATGGCTGATTGAGTATTAACAATGACCGGAGGTGAGTATTACGCGAGACCGCTGCGCGCCGCGCCACTCAAATACTAATTTTAAAATGGCTGAATACTGGTAACAGTTGCCATTGTACTCTGAATTTTTATCAGACAAAGAAATAAAATGAGTTTTTTTTAAATACTGTTTTATTTTACTTTCAATGTAGTTTTTTCGCAAATGTATTATAAAACGTCGTTTGATAGACGTGCGGTTTTGTCATTTTCACTTGCCTCGAAGCCTCGAGACTCGTGATAATGACTAACTTTCCGTACTTGTATCAAAAATAACTATATGTTAAAATACATATACATCATGACATACCATCATGCATGCCTGTCTCCCACCGGGGTAGGCAGTCTATAGACACCTGCTACGCTCCTGACAAATTTCCTTCGCCTCCTTCACTCCCATCAGTCACTTCGTACTGCCCGTTTATTCTTGGTACTTTTAACCCGGCCTTTTTTAAGGACATCTCGAATCTGATTGAGATGTGTACGTTGAGGTCTACCTCTCCGCACGCCTCCATCCACATTCGCTTTATAATTTTGTGCCGTCAATCTACAAACATTCATTCTTTCTACATGGCGAAATCATCGACGCATCCTCCTCTATATTCTAGTCACTATGTCATCGTTCATACCACAACGCTCTCTTACTACTACACCCTTTTCTATATCTATGTACTACACTGTTCGGCGTTATCTTATAATATTTACATATTATTTATATATGCAGTATACCGAAACCGATTCACGATAACGCTTTTTTCAAAGACATTACCAACAGTTCACGAAAGTTTTATCATTTTACTTGAATAATTAATAGATACAAGCAAAGTTTATATTATAATTGAGCATACCCGTACGCAATTCATTAAATTACATAAGCGAAAATGGCGCAATTGAAGCTATAAGAAAAACAAGTGTTTTGGAATAGTCCTAATTATAATTGTACTCTTTATCGAGTTCTTAGGTTTTCGCGATTGTTACACATAAACAAACCAAAAAACAAGGTTTGTTTGAAAAAACAAATATACGCCATTTAAATCCGGAATAATAGTTTCATTTCCTATATTGTACTCTTTATTAAAATAATGATTTCTTTCTGTTACATTATCGATTAAGTTATATTCAATTTAATAATTTGTATGATATAGTCTTCCTGTGTGATATGAAAGCATGTGGTACTATTGAACTTTCTTCCTTCCTTTTTTTATGATACCAAATGACGGGACGAATAAGTCGTGCGTCTGGTGGTAAGCGACACGCCTGTCTATATCAGTTCCAGTGGCACTAAGGGCTTTAAATCTGAGGGATATACACTTTACGCCCGTCACCCTGAGACATAAGTTGACAAGGCCTATATAGACATATGAAATAGTAATTTCACCAGCACCCATTCAAAACCGGAAGGCAGTAATGTTCACATTACTGCTTGGCGGCAGAAATTTCACAATGATATTTCTTCATGTTTTTTACATATAAGTAATTTTAGAAGAACGAATAATAACGCGCATACGCTCATAGCCCCGCACTAGGGAAACCCTGTATCACGGGTGCCATGGACACACACGTAGACAACCACAAGTTACACCTGAATTCACGAGAGAAATAAATGTAGGCCATACAAACATTTCACTCTGTCTGGAAGTCGAACCCGGGACCTCTGTGCTTAGATTTTGATTTAGGACAATGGAAAAATGGAATTAAAATAGAATTTCATACATGTAGCAGTCGTAGTGGGGGAGCGGGCGAGCCATAGCGAGCTTTATTCGCTTGTCAACTGCAATACATTTCTTTTAGAGAGTGAATAGGCATTATTTAGGTGTGCATGTTCCATAGTCAGTTTTCGTCAGTAAACTTTTTGCGCCGATAGCGTGTGTGTATTGCAAGTAAGTTTGCAATACAGGCATTTCGAAAATTATTTTTGTTATTTTTTACAATAAAAATGTTGTCAGGTTTTATACGTAGGCATTATCACAAATGCACAAATGATCTAACCACCTCCCCTCTGTTCGTCCTAAAAAACGCACTGGTTTTAGAGTAGGACATTTCCCGTTTTGACGGGTTTTGTTATTATTTTTCCGTAATGGCGGTCACTAGATTTGGATTAGTGTCAGTTTTGTAAAAATAATATAAAAATTGTAGCCATCGTCTTTGACGTGATATCACCGTAGCAGTTGTCCAACGGCAATAAGGAAAATCACCTTAGTACATCATCATTCTGTGAGAGATCGGAATGGGCAGCGCGACAACTCCCTAACACCTGAGCAGAACAGTCTGATAGCTGTGTTGGTTGGTTGAGAAACAACTCAAGGGAAGTGCGTTCACCTACTCCATTTTGGCCCCGTCAATTTTTTACACATTTTTGATTTGGTCTAATGTATCAACACTAACATTCACGTACAAAAAAAAAACTACTTTTTAAGCATTATATATTATAGATCAGGGTCGAAATAATGTATTTTTTAAATGTAAATTTTTCAGAAGGCGATTATAATATAAATTATGAATTTTGGGTTTTAGTGATACATTTTCTAAAGACGCTTTGTTTACCTACATCACTACAAATTTATGTATACACAATTACTACAACATAGTATTTAAGATCATAAGCGAAATCTGATTCTAAATTTTTTTCTTCCTCAGGAATTATTAGAAAATTAGAATTTTTTTCGTAAACTACACAACACAGCATAGCATACTACTCTCATAGCAATTTTCATTTAATTTAATAGACTAGTTTTCAAGCTAGATCAGATTTTTCTTAAAAAGCCAAGAAAACATATCTTCTGAACTATAAACCTATTTAAAAGACAAAATATATATTTTAAATGGGTAGTTACGACCAGAGTTGTTGTTCATGTAGGTTTTTTACACACCAGCTGGTGTACTGACTGATGCTGATTTTATGTATTTAAACGCAAACAACGCAAAAAATACATCCTTACTGAATCTATCTATATGAAAAAGCTTTCTATTTTGTGCGTTAATAGCTGCGACACAGTCTTAATGACTACTGTAGTTATTAACGAACATAATCTTATCATGTATTTTTTTAAATAATATCAAGTGACGGGACGAACAAGTCGTGCGCCTGGTGGTAAGCTACCCGCCTGTCCATAACAGTTGCAGTGCCACTCAGAGCTTTAAATCGCAAGGATTTGAGGGGCACTGCCACTGCGCCCGTCACACTGAGACATAAGTTGACAAGTCCCATGTGCCTGTGATTTCACCAGCACCCTTACTTCAAAACCGCAACACAGTAATGCTGACATTACTGCTTGGCGGCAGAAATAGGTAATTTGGCAGTACTACCCTAGACGAACTCTTTTACAAGGAGCTCTACTGCTACTGAAATATATCTTGTCATTGTTCCAAATAAACATTTTATTATTATTATTATTTTCTATGGTATTGTAATAAAATATAATTTTAAAGATTTTGTCACATTTATTAATAAAAGAATCAATCTTTATGAAAACAATCAATTAATCGTCCTGGAATTTTATCAAAGTTATATTTTAAAAACAACAGCTAACCTCCTTTTCGGCTTAGAGTCTGTTTCAAGAAGGGTTGTAAATTATTAAAGCGTGTCTTTTATCATGCCACGACTCGAACATCCGCAATGAATATAAGCATCGATGAATGCGCATGCAGATGTTTTAAATTATACAGATCTGTGGATACGGATGCTGATACTCGCAACAACCCTGGTTATGATGTCCTCTACATAAAAAAATATTTGGACCACTGGAAATAGTCTCTGTATAAAAAGATACAACAAGCTCGTTTTACGACGAAATTTACTGTATTTACGACAAAGATTTCAGATACGGCAGTTAATGAGGAGAGAGTAGTCTGAAGCATATGCTTGACGGAATTATTTCCAAATACAAGACAAATAGCTGTCTGTTTTTTTCTGATACACACACATTTATACAGGGTTACAGGAAAAGTCGTGCTAGATCCGTTAAGGGCGTGGAGTACTCATCATTTCTGACTTATTTCACTATGAAACACCCTACCCTAAACTTAACCCTTTTCGAGATATTTGACTTTTATTTTTTTTATTCAAAATTGCCGATTTTTAGGCTACTAAAGTTAATTTTGTTTATTTTGTGTGTCTTATTATTATAATTATTGCATTTTTACATGTGTGATAAGATGCTTTAGGACCTCAATCATTAAAATAGTGAATAAGTTAATTCAATACGCCGTAGTAGAAAAGAGAACGTTAAGAAATTAAAAAAAAAATTAGAAAGTTTATTTTTCTCTAAGGGATATCTAAAAAAAATATTATGGCAGTTGATCGGCAGATAAGTTATAAAATATCTACGTTTCATCAGCTATCTAACAAGGTATAACAATCTAGGATTTGTATTGCATTTCGTGGAAAAAAAAGTAGTTGGGACGCTCCAGGTAGCAGTTCTAACGGTCCCGCGCCTATTGTCCTTAAGTTAAGACGCACCGTGCGAGTGAGACAAGCGACGGTTTATGTAGGTGCGAATGAAAGAAAAAATATTGTAGAGATATCCCGGGATATTGTTTTGTTTGTCAGTCTGCTTTTGTGCTTCGTACACAGTAGATGTGATATCGGTTAGCTCTTTTTCTTGACTTGGCTGTGATTCTGGACTGTTTTTTCCGATTTGTGACTACTGTGCTTATTAACCGGACTTTGATTTGTACTTGTGCTACGGAAGTGTTGAAGATGACGTCGTACACACCTGAGGAATATGCTGATATGCTTATTTGTTACGGATACTGCGATTGTGTGTCTGCGCAAGCTCGCAACGAATACATAGCTCGATTCCCCGGTCGTCGAGTGCCGGATGTGGCTGTTTTTGACAGAGTTTATCGGAGACTTCGAGAAACTGGCTCTATTTTGAGACGAAATACAGACATGGGCAGACCACGAATTAATGACGACGAAGAACAGGACAATGAGATAGTGCAACGCTTTCGAGCGGATCCGACTACTTCCACTAATATTGTTGCCCGTGATCTGGGACTTTCGCAATGGAGAGTGTGGTTTACAGTGCATACTGCTGGCCTATACCCGTACCCGTACCATTACACGCCGGTACACACTATTGAAGAAGGAGACCCCGCGAGAAGGTTGGACTTCTGCAGATTTATGCTAAATGCTGACGTAGAAGACCCAGATTTTCTAAGAAATGTCTTGTGGACAGATGAATAAAAATTTGATAAAGATGGCATAACTAATTATCACAACGCGCATTACTGGGCCCCAAAAGAACTTAGGAATCCCAATAAGAAAAGAGTGAAGGGTTCCCAACGAAGATTCAGCGTGAATGTGTGGATGGGTATTATCTCCAATCATTTGGTTGGACCTTACTTTCTCCCGGACAATCTAAATGGGGAAAGTTACGAAAATTTTTTGAGAGGAGACTTGAGTGATTTGCTGGATGATCTGCCACTTAACTTGATCAGGGACATGTGGTTCCAACATGATGGCTGCCCTGCCCATTTCAGGAGAAGTGTCAGAGACTGGCTGGACACAAATTATCCAAACAAATGGATAGGACGAGGTGGGCCGTTGCCATGGCCAGCAAGAAGTCCGGACCTAACCCCCATGGATTTTCATGTGTGGGGGCGCATGAAAAGTCTTGTCTACAGCGAGTCAAATCCAGTTTCGTCTGTGGAAGAGTCAAAAGAAAGGATTGTGGATGCAGCAAATCAAATGAGGACAACGTTGACCACTGGAGTAGTGAAGACTGGTCTCCGTAGAAGAATGCGACAATGTATTAGAAACAGAGGCGGCCATGTTGAACATGAACTGTAGAATAACAAAAAGTTGTGTGAAAACCTGATTTAATAAATACTTTGCATGCTTACCTATTGTTTTGTTATACTTTTTAGGGCTAAGTATTAATTTTCTCCTCCACTATCGCCTATGAAACTAAGTTTTTTCAATGCATTTAAATAAAACCCTAGATTGTTATACCTTGTTAGATAGCTGATGAAACGTAGATATTTTATAACTTATCTGCCGATCAACTGCCATAATATTTTTTTAGATATCCCTTAGAGAAAAATAAACTTTCTATTTTTTTTTTAATTTCTTAACGTTCTCTTTTCTACTACGGCGTATTGAATTAACTTATTCACTATTTTAATGATTGAGGTCCTAAAGCATCTTATCACACATGTAAAAATGCAATAATTATAATAATAAGACACACAAAATAAACAAAATTAAATTTAGTAGCCTAAAAATCGGCAATTTTGAATAAAAAAAATAAAAGTCAAATATCTCGAAAAGGGTTAAGTTTAGGGTAGGGTGTTTCATAGTAAAATAAGTCAGAAATGATGAGTACTCCACGCCCTTAACGGATCTAGCACGACTTTTCTTGTAACCCTGTATATATATATATTAGTTTGTAAAACATGATAGTAATATACATTCATATATAATAAAAACATCATACTTACGTCAGAATTCACCGTGGCCGTGCGTGATGGCGATATGGGTGAGGCCACCCTGTTCGAGTTTGACTCTCGCTCGCTCGCGCTTGCACTTGAGCTCCCGCTTCCGCTTCCGCTTGTAGTTAGTGCATCTACAAATAATGTAAATTATTAATTTAACATCGGGGTTGACGAACAGGGTGAAATGAAATTCAAAGTAAAAAAGGAAAAAGGGAGAAAAACAGGACCAAGCGTGAAAAAACTTACAGACTAAAGACAGAGCATTAAAAAATAATCAAAGAGCATTAACAAATTTTATTTTTATTATTACTTAATTCAAAAGAAATAGCGAACGGAAGATAATTAACATCGTTTGCAATCTTTGTATTTTACTACGAAGAGCGTCTTCGAATTAAAACTTAATGTTTAATTCGCTTATTGTAACTGCAAAATGGCGCGCGCGTGTCACGATAGTGGCGCTGCACCTGCGTTTCTAAATATTGTATAAAAATTAGTAGTGGCGCGGCTGCAGCGCCACAGTGGTGCCACTGCAGAGCTTCTACAAGTGTACATTTAAAAGCGCCCTAAATCGGATACAAAAGACATTAAATCTAATAGTTTTCTATTTAAAAGTGATACTTTCATTAATGTTTAAAATTTCATTTCGTCGTTGTAAAATGCAGGCTTCTTTTTTTAACCGACAAATTGTTTGTGTGATTACTCGATATTTGTGAACCGATTTTGATGATTCTTTTTTGTTGGAAAGAGGATACCTCAGTATTGGCCACATTTAAATTTGAAGAACATATTTCACCCCTAAGGGTGACAAACTAGGGGATGAATCCGTTTTCGCGATCTTCCCGGTAACCGATTTCAATAAAACTTTTGAAATAGATGTAATTCCACGAACTTTTGAGGTCGATTTTTTTATAAAAAAGTTATAATTTCATGTAGTGAACTGTTGTATGTTTTGTGAAAATTGTTGAAAATTCAATCATAGACTCTATTGCAAAGCCTTTAGAAGAATGTAAGGAAAAGCCTTTCTTTTCATTTGTGGCAATGTCCATTTAAATTGAATAATATTAATACTAATACAAGATTGTAAGTTATTGTGTATATATTTACTAACTAACATTTTTATCTGAAATAAATGTTTTTGAATTTGAATTTGAATGTCATAAGAGGCAACTTACTGGGGTCGCGTGGTGGAAGCGGCGGAGGTGGTTGGTGGTGGTTCTCTGTGTGCCTGCGCAGGGATCGAGCATCGCAGTATGATTTACCGCAACCGTCTGCCTTGCACTCGTACGGCTTTTTGTTCCGGTGTGTGAGCATATGCCCATTGCTGTCAAAAAACAATTGTAATGAAATAACTGACACGTCAACAAAATAATAAAAAATATGGCTAAAAAGTCGTTGAAAAAAAAATATCCGAATCCGGCCGGATCGAAAGAATTTTTTCTAAGTGTTCGATCTTTGTATTAATAATTATAACAAACTAGTAGAGCAATTTCACAAAAAATCGTTGAATATTAATTCAATAAAAATTTAAATACAATGAATAGCGACATCTCTAGCCAGGGCTGGTAGCTGTAAAGGTATCTAACTGAGTGACGAAATACTTAAGACCAGGAGAATGTTGTCTGAAGAAAAGAACAAGAAGATGGAAGCGGAGTTCAATGATCTGAATGAGTGAGGGCACTGACAGATAGGCTTCTTAATGAACGCGATTTATATGAAATGGAAATGCAAGCGCTCAAGACTTCACGTATGACATCAAAAGGGAAATTTGATGAAATTCGACGATTTTGTGAAGAATTAGAAAAAGAGTGCAAACGAAAGGAATTAATTACAGAGAGCTTTCGAAAAAATCACCAAGAACACGAAGACCGTATTAGATTTCATGAAAGACACTTAATGGAATCAAATGCTGAAGTTGCATCATTACATGAACAAAGCGGAAATTACGGCCACTTAACGTCCTTGTCACCCAGTGATGAACTAGCCATGGGAGACAGGAAGGTATGCAATAGAAAATTATGCAGCACTAAATCGCAAGACCCAAGATTTTCCAAATTAACCAACCCGATAAGCATGAAATCAAAAACACTTCAGAAACTAAAATCAGCAAAGTTAAATTTACATAAGGACAAGGTGAAGATGGCCGAACAAGTGAAAGATCTGGAATTAGATTTTCAATCGCGAACAAAAGATCTACTGTCTACGCAAAAACAACTGGAAGAACTTTCAGCTGCAACTAATGAGCTTTTAAAGATGGGCACTGAGTACAGAAAACTTACTCAAGTCCTTCTTCAGGATGAGCTTAGTGAAACAGTTGATCCAGTAGAAATAAATCAAACTCCACATCCCCACCACCCACATCATCAACGCAACCATCACGTGCATCTTATGTCAGTGTTGCTGCAGGAAAACGTATCTGCTCCACTACAATTGTTGAAGTTCGATACAGTCAACGGTCAACTAAGACTATTAGAACTCCTACCAGGCCATCTAGAAGAACGGTAGTTTTTTCTGATAAAATAGGTGTTGGACTAGGCCACCACCTAAGTAGCCACTTAAAACAAAGGGTAGTCAGCTATTGCTATCCAGGAGCTACTTTTAGTCAAATTATTACACTGTTAAGTGGTTGCAACTGTGATAAATATACAACAGTGATTCTCATAATATGTGATAGTAATAACATTAGTAAAAAAGAAGTAAATAGTAGCATTGACGTGTTCTTGAGAATTCATGAGAAGTTTGGGTGTAAATTCATACTAAGTGCATTCCCGTACTGCTCTAACCTAGGCATCGCTCACAATAAGTATATTTATATATATAACATAAATTCGCATATTCATAATTTGACTTGCCGTCATAGTGACGTTTTGTCATTAATAAGTTCGTAAGGAACTTCAAAGTTTTTGAGGATAATTTACTTTTACCCATAGGGTATCTGAGACATATAGCTAGTTTGCTATCTTTTAATATTAAGGACGCTGTTATAGAAGATATAACACAGTCCCACAACAATGCTCCTACTTTAAGTAGCAACAGTATACTTATTACTAACCATAATTTAAACTGAAAAACACGACAACAGAAAAGTCTAATCATTTCCATATAGTACATCAAAATTTTCAATATACCGGAGGTTCCAAATACTTTGTATAGCACGATATTTGGTTTAATTAAAAATGAATTTGATAATGTATTTAAATCGAAAACATTAACTTTCCATAGAGAGACGAAATTCAACGACTGGGCAACAGTAGGTATTCATAAGAGTAGGTCTCGTTTGTATGAGCTATATGCTATGAAAATTTATAATACTAATTCCAATTTCATAGAATATGTTAGAAATTATTCAAATATATTTTAAAAAATATGTGCAGCTGCTAAGTTTAAGTTTCCCAGCCATATAATTAGACAATATGTAAACAAATCTAAAATTACTTGGAGCATAATAAATAAAGAGTCAGGCAGGGTTAAACAACACGATAGAGGTGTAGTTTTAAAATTAGACGGCAAAGTTATAAAATCTAAAGACAAGGTAGCCCAAGCTTTTGAATCGTTCTTTTCGGAAATTGCTGTGAACACTACAGAATCATTAAATTCCTCCCCTTCTCTTGCTATTGATCTCCTAAGGAAAATCTTAACATTTGTGGCAGTTTATTTAATTTCGGTCATGTTAATCCACAAGACATAAAAGCTTTTAAATCAATACATGTTAAAAAACTGAAGATGTCTGGGGCATATCAACTAAAGTTATAGATTCAGTGATTTTTCGAAAAGAGCAATCCCTAAAGTATCTTGCTCGTTCTTCTCGGGGAAGTCAACGTAATGAACGAGCAGTAGCTTAATGTAATGTAATGTAATGTTTTCAAGTGTAAATTTATTTTAACTATGGAATAAATGATCTTTGACTTTGACGGCTAAAAAGTAGTTGAAAAACCAAAATACAAAGACACGACAACAAACATAGAAAAATTAGTGAGATCCGCTGGTTCGTTCCGTGGCTTAGTTGGTATAGCATACGTCTACGTCTTCTAGCATACCTGATACGGTATGCTAGAAGACGTCGGGTCGAATCCGGCCGGTTCGAAGGAATTTATTCTGAGTGTTCGATCTTTGTATTAATAATCATAACAAAATAAACAAACACTTTTTTGTCACAAAATTTACGTTTTATCTTACTTATTTTATTACTCACTTATTGGTTATTTGTAAACATCGGGTATATAAGCAGAAATAGAGACGAAATAAGAGCCATCCATCCCTGGCAAATGGGCCTTATATCACTTTTAAATATCAACTCTCGCTTGCACTGAAATCGCAAATTAGAAAACTGAAATTGTACAGCGCCAACAACTGAGCGTGTGTACGTCTCCGTATATTCCAAAAATATTTTGTATTTATTTTAACAAAGGTAATATCTCTAACAATGGGGGTCTGTGCCATTCGGTGGTGTGGGTAACACAGCAAAACATCTAATTTCAAAACAAACGGAATCACATTTCAACGGTAATTAAATATGTAATTTTTCAATTTTCGTCCATTATAGCAAAACTCAAGTTAAACTGGTCGCTTTGAAGTGAAACAATTGACGACACCCGTCAATTGATTCGAATTCCAGCAGGCCAATCGGAGCGCAGTTGTCACCGTAATGATATGGCTGAATAGTTTTCAAACAAATTAAATGACATTTCGTCTCTGTTTCTGATTATATACTCGATGTTTGTAAAATACTAATAACCTTGCAAGAATATACTGCTAACATTATAAATAACAACTTTTGTTCCGTGACATTTTTATAAAACATAATAAATAAATTTACCAAAAATGAATTTTGAACTTTTTGTTATATACTATCTGAAACTTTTTAGACCTGTATTTTAGTAAAGTAGTACTCGTAAGTTGAAACGAGCAAACGTCCTCCCTGATGAACCCCACCGTCGCTCCTGCGTTTTGTATCGGACTGATAGTTACACTAGCGCTTTTTTTTACCACAAAGAGTTATCACAGTTTAGAGAAATCTATTTAAATATTTTTATTTCATTTTTGTACGAAGGTAAAATCTGATGAATTGTTAAAGTAACGGAATTAAAGATGTTGTTTTATTATGGTGTTAGTAATATAGTCCTGCAAGGTTGTTAGTATTTTACAACTACCCCACTACAACGTACCCCGCCCGCGCATAGCTAAAAAGAATTTGAAACGGGTTCTCCGCACAGCTTTGGTGGAAAACATCACATCGTTTCACAGCGCCGCTACACATCCTCGCACTGCCTCGCTACCTCGCACATCTCTGGTGGAAAGGCAGCCTAAGTCACCAGAAAGGTGTTAGGCCACTTACACACAGTATCACAAACACACCTGGTCAACAGACTAAGTCACAAAGTTAACACGTGAGTGATGTAGTCAATACAAACATGTCGTTATGGACAGACCGTGCGCATTAATATGCATATGGGTAAGCCAACAATTCAAGGGACTTTTCGACATATGTACGTGTAGAATGTAGAACACGCAGAAGTGGCAGTGCTTTGATGTGAGCGAATTAAATGCCTACCCTTGTCAAGCAAGTCGTTTGAACATTTTTATATAATAATAATTATGTACGGTTTGTAAAAATAGCATTTACTTACAAGACAAGGGACTTTTAAAGTCCATACAAAATATATTATATATTTTTTGTATGTTTTTGTCACAGAAGGTTTGTTAACCCTTCACAGACCCGTTATTGTCCTGTTACCGTGTACTACTGTAATAATAAAACAGTAAACAGAATATGAAAGTACAAGGTGTCTCTTTTTGTTATATGGCTTTCAAAAAACTAACTACGGTCTAAAGTGCGATTTCCAAGTGCTTTCAGTTTACTTGCCGCCTACGGCTTCTCTATAGAGATGTATCAACAACGTACTGACAAAATGAAACGATTTACACGCACACATTTATGGACGTTGCACACACATTTTTCAGATTTGCATACGTAAACTAACTTTACATTGCCGTGGAAGGGAATGGAAGCGAATTTAGAATTTGTAGGATAATGAATTTTATGGAAAAGGCTGAACTCACACAAGCGCAGAGTCGAAGCGTCGCGACGCGTCATGTTTTTCGCTTATAGCATATTCATCTCTATTTTCCCATTAGTAAGGTACAAATTTGTGTTATGCAAATATGGAATCACGCGTCGACGCTTGGTTAAAGTTGAGCGGTTTTGCGCGTCGCCGCGCGTTCTTTGTGCGCAGTGAGGAGTCAGACGCCGACCACACTGTGATCTGGGCGTCGTCCTAATGCGAGCGTCGTCGCGAGACAACGAGCGTCGCCAAGCGTTGTAGTTGAAAAACAGGACGCGACGCGACGTTTCGTGTCTGGGCCAGAGTGAGTTGAGCCAAAACTGTAAATTTACAAATTCGATATTAAATGGTAGCTGAGGGTATTCCCGAGATTGTGGAATTCTCTTGAAGACGCGCGACCTGTTTTTTGACCCGCATCTAGTTGTACATTACACAATTCATTATTTTATGATTAAAAAGTTCGCTTCCATACCGATCCGCGGTAATGTATATTGAGCCTGAATGCTTGGATGATACACTAGGTGATAAAATGTCCGGGGCGGAGTGGCGTTGGCGATAAGCCTAGACATCGTCAATGCCTTCAACTCTTTGCTTTGGTGGACCGTTAAGGAGGCACTCGAGTATCACCGAGTGCCTCCGTACCTGAAGCGAGTTGTCGGGTCCTACCTAAGCGATAAGTACATTACGTACCCGGATCGGGATGGCGCAAGCCACTGCAGAGAGGTTGTGTGTGGGGTCCGCAGGGGTCCGTCTTAGGACCACTCCTTTGCAACCTCGCATACGATGCAGTCTTGAGGGTCGAACTACCCGCGGGCGTGCATCTGTTGTGTTACGCCGACGACACCCTGGTGCTTGCCGGAGGGGAGGACCATTCAGCTCGCTGAGCTCGGGGTTTCTCGCGTCGTCGAAAAATTCGAGGCACTGGGTCTACACGGGTAGCGCATCAAAAAACTGAGGCGCTGTGGTTCCACAAACTTCCGCGACTGAGGGAACCACCCAGTTACTCGATTCGCGTTGGTGACGTCGACGTCCAGGAAGGGCAGTACTTAAAGTACCTGGGCCTCATCCTGGACGGCCGCTGGGACTTCGAGGAGCACTTCCGGCGCCTGGTTTCCCGGATCGATAGGGTGGCGGGTGCAATGCACCGGTTGCTGCCCAATCTGGGGGGCCCTTCCGAGGGAGTTCGCCGCTTATGCGGCGGGGTGGTGCGATCCGTGGCCGTATACGGGGCGCCTGTCTGGTCACATCGACTGACAGGCGTTCGGCGCTGTAGAGCCATTCTCAATGGCGTGCAGCGTCGCATGGCCATTAGGATCGCACGAGGATACCGCACCGTATCCTTCGACGCGGCGACTGTCCTGACGCGGTTTCCCCCGCTGGACATCCTGGCGGAGATGGACGCGGGTATTTACGCGCGCCTCCGCCAGGCGGAGAAAGCTGCGCCGCCGGAAGTGCGGTGGCAGGAGCGCCGACAGGCGTTCGAAAAATGGCGCGAGAAGCTGATGACAGGATCCTGGTTGCCCGGATCGGGCGAGATCTCTCTCCGCCAGGCATAGTAGCGGCTATGCTGGCGGATCACAAGTCCCATGAGGCAGTGGTCTCCTTCTGTGAAGCGGTGATGCTCCAGAAGGAGGTCGCCCGAGCGCGATCGGGAGATGGTCGATCCCGCTCGGCGGCAGCGTACCTTCGCGGTTGCGGGCGATCGGAGCGGGGGCTCCGTTGCGGCTTATCCGCTGCCCCCGCGGCGGAGAGGTATCCTAGGAAGATTTCCCCACGAAGAAAAAAGGGGATAAAATGTTCCCCAACACGACGCGCAACAGTCAATCTACGTATTCCTGGAACGTTGCCCAGTGTCCCGCAACATGCCGCGCAACGTTTTGTTACGTATTTACGTGACGCCGAACATGTTGCAAGCTCCCGCTCTCCGAGCGCGAAAACTTGTGCCGCGCGTACCGCTTTCATTATTGTCGAGTGTAGTCGTGTGCGCAACGTGACTCTCAACATGTCTGTAGTGTGGGGGAATATAAACACTGGCAAGTGTATCAAGGCTAGGCCTGCAAAATGTTGCGAGACATTGTCCCCGGGACATTTCGGCTAGATGTTGAGCGCTATGTTACGCGACATGTCGCTCCATTTGTCCCCAAGTGTATCTAGGACTTAATACAGTACGGCAGACACCGACTAGTTTGTATAAGGTGATACAACACCCTGCATGCTAGTGCAAGAAACATTTGTAAATAGCAGTACCTATGGTACCAACAAAAAAACGACTGACAATTTGGTTAAGTACTGTCCATGAACGGATTAATTAAAAACTTTGTGCCGTAGTCAGAGATGGGCAAGTGCCAGGGTTTTAACTTTGTGCTTAGTTAAGCGCCGGATTTAAATCGGGTTAAAACTCCAAAATCCAACCCAAAATCGAGGGCAAAACATATTTACAAATACCTAAATATTTGTTGTAAAACGAGTTTCGTTCAAATTGAATGATATTATTACAAAATGTTTATTGCTTTCTGATTTAAACAATTCAATATGCCTTTGCTCTGATCTTAACTTATCCTAGTCTAGGTAAAGAAAAACTCTTATTAATTCGTATGAAGAATCGTTTAGACTAATAACAAAATAATTTAATATATTTACCAACATTTAGATGTTTCTAAGGTAAGAAAAAAGATAAAGAATACTGCATTTAAATCTTCATGAATAGTCGTATATTGTATTCAGAAAAAAATCTCACTAGAAACGAAAATTGAATAAAGTTACTCACAGATGGTCCTGCCTCTTGAAGGCTTTCGCGCATGTAATGCACACATATTTTCTCTCGTCACTGTGCGTCAGCTTGTGTTTAGCTAATGCCGAAGCGTTGCCGAAGATTTTGTTGCATACCTGTAATAGATAATTAATGTTAATAGTTTTAATCATTATGAAATGAGATGTGAAAGTTAACGGACAGTTAGAGAATAGGAAGGTCACTCTCCGCCTCTCCTTAGCTTTAGACACCACACCGCGCTCCACATATTGTTGCAACATTGACGGAACGGCACCAAGGCTGTCAGTGAGATGTTCGCTAAGAACGACTTTGATGTTCAAACAGTTAAAAAGTATTATAATTATTAATACAAAGATCGAACCGAGACGAATAATTCCGGCTGGATTGGAACCAACGTCTTTTAGCAAACTGTGTCAGACGCTATGTCAACTAAGCCACGGAACGAACCAGCGGACCTTAAGTATTTTTCTATGTGCTTGTTGCAGATCTTTGTTCTGGTTTTTAACCACTTTTTACTTTACTCGTTTTTCTATTAATGTAACTCATAGTCAGCTGTTGGTATGGTCTGTAAAGGTACATAGCTGAGTGAAGAAATAGATTTGTCAAAGATGGTGTTATCGCAAAAAAAGTCGTTAAAAACCAAAATCATACGCGATTTAATCGAAATCGAAATCCCGATGGAACTCGATATTAAATAATATTATTAATATTAATGTGCGAGACAATCACATCAATTTACCTGGTCTCAAGGAAATCCTTTTAGGTCCTGTGAGTACCAGAAGAACAAAATCAACTTCACTACTATCCAGAACACCCAGAACAGAACCAATCTAGGAAGTTAATTTCCCAAAAAACTTTTCCGAAAATTGAACCCTGCTAACAGATTGCCCACTCAGGTCGTCAAATGGGTAATATTGAATTGGTTATTGTCAATGTAATGAATTTTATTTTGTTTCAAACTGCATTTAAAATTAAGTAAAAAAAATTGAAATTAATCATTCGACTGTTGTCGAATGATTAATTTTCACCGACTGTCTTATCTACATCGAAATCCTTTTCAAGACTATGATCACTTTAAGAGGGCTTCACAAAGAATAATAAAAAAATATGGCGCTGCAATGCGTCTCTAAATAGAGTGTGACGTCGTATTTTCGAAAATGTTTCACTTGCGAAAATTTGATTAAAAGCAATTTCAAAATGTTGGTTGTCTTTGCAGATTACTTGAGATTCAAAGTATTATTCGATAGTAATGAGATATTACTTTTTTTTATGATACGACGTGGCGGGAAGGACAAGTCGTGCGCCTGGTGTTAAGCGACATGCGTATAACATAACACTTGCAGTGCCACTCGGAGCTTTAAATCGCAAAGATCTGAGAGGCACTGCCATTGCTGCTGTCACCTTGAGACATAAGTAAACAAGTCTCATGTGTCTGCAATTTCCCAGCACTCTTACCCTTCAAAACCGAAACGCAGTAATGCTCACATTACTGCTCGGCAACAGAAATAGGTATGGTGGCAATACTTTCCTGGATGAACTCTTTCACAAGGAGCTCTATTGCAACTCAAAATATTGATAGAATGTAAAATATAATACAATTTGAAACAGTTTTAGTTTAAATACAAAACCACCGTGAGACTCAGACATAAAAAGTAAACTAACGGATAACTCACGTATTTAAGTCGAAATTGAATAAAAATGAAGCAAACTACGTAATTACTACAGTTTTACTGAGTGACCGGGCTGCCACGGCTTTGGCGCGCAGTTTCCGTTGAGTCACCGCCGCCGAATCGCACGATAAAGGACCACGAACTGGTTAGAAACATGTCGAGCAAAAATTCGACTTAAATACATGAGTTATCCTTTAGTTTAGTCAAAAGTCTTAGTTTAGAACAAAAATCAGTCAAGGAGCTTGTTTTCACGCACGTACAGTTGTTTGAAGGAACTATTAATTTATTAGGAAGTTTTTACATCATACAAACTGAGGTCAATTTTGTCTATTCACGTGCATGTTTAATTAATTCATATTTATAGAAACATTCACTTTACCGTATTCACGCGATTAAGAGGGAAAGACCATTTAGCTTGAGGTCTGAACCATAGTATAATAAAACAAGTATGGTAACTCCATACAAACGTAGCAGCGTGTCTTGTAGTTTTGCGTGCCATATACGGACACACACATTTGCATAATCTTGCGATGCTCTCGCGTTGCCGCGCGGGTTGCCGCACGCCTCATTAATTTATAGAATTAAAGCGACCGGGTGTTTAAAAAATAACATCAAAAAGTAATCGTATTTATTGCTGCATTTGTGGTAGTTTGAACCTAGATTATCCTGCATTTATTTCATTTCTATTTCATAATCATACTCCATAATTAAATTACTGATACAAAAATATCGACACCACCTACGACATGCACTTTTAACAAAGGTTATTTCAACGTAACACGAGAATAAATTCTTTAGATGCAACTAAAATAACGATGTACATGTATGTAACAACTCTACGCTCCGAGCGAAGTGTAGGGCATTCACGGGCTGAATAGGCGTGAGTTGCCCCACTTGCTCTTATTTTACTATGTCTTAACGGCGGGATTGAAGAACTCTCCGGCTTCGTCCCGTGTTTGTTTCATCTAATTAAGTTTTCGTCTCTTTATCCTGTTTTTATTTCGGATGTCCGGACCGGTCTGGGGTGTGTTTACTGAGCACTGATTATGCGTAGTACTTTTTATTTATTTGGTTAGATTGGCTTTGAGAGTGAGCGTTCTATTTAAAGAAATATCCACAAGACGACTGGCCGCAGGCGGTAACGATCTGCGAATCAAATTGAACCTGAAAACATTGATATACTTTTTAAGTTTGAATACTTTCCTATATTTAGACACTTTACTAAATATCATCGAATTACAGTGAATGAAAACAATATGGATGAATTTTTCCGCTGTTTGAAGTTACGTGACGTCTTCAACCTGCATTAAGCTAGCATGGCTAACTACGGCCTGAACCTTGTTTTAGAGGAGAACTAAGTTCAGGAGTGAGACGGATATGGGTTAAAGGGAAAGGGTAACTGGGTATCTGTGCATTAATTAGATTTAGGTACAGTCAGCATTTAAATTATACGAGTAATCCAACTAACGAAATTTGTATACACATTTGATAAAAATCTATATACTCTCTTTAATCTTAAGATGAAATTTTAATTATAATTCTGATAAATATCAGTATCAATTAAGTGTATGTTTACCTTTATACACTAGCTGTTAGAGCAATGAAAGTCAATGGAACCCTTTTTTTTTATTAAAAATAGAAGCACGCCTCAATACCTTCAACTCACTAAAACCGCTATCAATGCCGAACATAAATAAAGAATTTTCTATTTTATTTGATCCATAAAGATCTATCTTTATTTATCTTGCGGGCAAACGGTCCTATTGTCTAATTAAACGACGACCTATATACAATGGGGAAGAAGGGTCAGGGAGCCAGGGTTACATCGATGCTCACGGTCCATTGTCTGCAGGTTATTATGTGCGGTATTTGAATATTTTAGGGTTGACCCTAGAGATGTTCGTGTTTCGGGTGAAAGTAAAACATTATGATAGAGATATATTTAATATGTACAGCGGAATCAACATTTTTTAATGATTTTGCACTCTTGGTCTAATAAGGCCTATAATTAGTAGTAGTGTAGAGCTCATTGTGAAAGAGTTCGTCTAGAGAAGTACTGCCTCCTTACCTATTTCTGCCGTAAAGCTTTAAGCTTTAATGACAACTGTTATGGACAGGCGTGTCGCTTACCACCAGGCGCACGACTCGATCGTCCCGCCACTTGGTATCATAAAATGGATAATTTTCCAGGAGAGAAAGTAAAAGTTAAATAATTTATTTTCACTTCTCACGCTCTTAAAGTTCGTATTTATGCTGGGTGTAGGTTGCATAGAACAGGATTTTATGCTCTAAATGATTAATTTTATCCTACACTTGTTGTACAATCTACTATTCCATGTCACAATGAAGCTTACAAAATACAATCAAAGTGGGTAGATATGTGAAAAGTATCATGTGACGTCTTGTAAGGGCATTTTGTTATAATCGATTAATAAATTTAGACAGATTTACTTAAGAAAATAGATATTTCAAACAATTCCAATGTATGCAGTAAATTATGATTTAATATGGTTAATTTTAACAGTTAGGACAGCGGTTAGCCTCGTTTTGGCGAAAAGGCGCAGGTTCGAATACAGCCGGATAGCCGGATGTTATTTCGATATTTGTATTATAATAATTCTACTTTACTGACGTATGAAGACACTTTTCTTTCTTAATAATTCGATGTATACGAATAATACAAATTTCCTATTATGTTACCATGTTTTTCTTGTGCTCTAAGAGCGTGTTTCGATTCGTATTTTGAATTGCACTTTCTCACAGAATAAGATTTATTTAATAAAAAATATTACTCTCACACAAAATAAGATTTATTTAAAAAAAAAATGTTCAATTGTTAAACTAAAGGTACTGTGATGCTAGCTTAGAGGATGGAAAAAGAAGAGGAGCTGGTCAATAACAAGGCGAAGATTTTGTTTTATTATTTTTTTAATTTTTTAAAATAATTTTAATTATTTTATTAAGAAGTAGACTCTCTGTGTTACGAAACTTAGTTCTGGTATCACTTTTAGTGCGCGTTTCCACGGCCCGTGAGGTCAAACGCGTCGATTGGTACGGGCGAGCTTGCGAAACGTTGGAGTACGGGCCGCCTCGCCCTCGTGCCAACGCGCGTGGCTAGCCGTATTCGAGTATGTATCGAGTGCTATGCCGCGTCGCGCTTATGAAGTTACCGACTAGCGGTGGATCCGAAAAGGCAGCCACGGGCGAGCACAGGCGAGGACGGGCGCGCTCGGGCGGCCCTCTTCCTACAGCGCGTTTACGCGAAATGCGCAGTATGAAATCGACTACTAGACTAGATACCAATCTCTATATCTCAATATACCATTGGGTGGATAAAGAATACAAAATATCGGTTTGGTATTATTTATCTTTTGGCCATTAATTTCGTTTGCAGACAGCGGATTAGATACGAAACAATAACTTGTAGCACAAGAGACATATTTCCGTATTTTTTTATTTTCCCTGTATAAAGCCTGAACAAAAGTCCCGCATGTTCTTGTACAATAGAGAATCCGAGACACGAATATCCGTCTAATATAAGAAAGTATGGAATTAAATCCTCACTGAGGGACAGAGATCTGCATTGTACTATTTGAGGACAAAATCTCAATATTTGGTTGATTCGCGCAATATATCATTGAAAATAGACAGTTATATTATTTTTTAATAATGCTCGTACTTCTTAATATTATATTTAAACAATTTGAACGCGGCGAGGTAATATGCTACAACACACCAAGTACTTCAATTTTAGGCAGGTATGTACATAGCTTGATTGTCCTTTGATGTGGAAATTTACTCAAAGGATGATATCATTTCGAGTTCTTAGGTTTTCGCGATTGTTACGCATAGGAAATGAAACTATTTTTCCAAATTTAAATCGCGTATATTTGTTTTTGCAAACAAACTAACGTTTCGTGCCTTTTACAGACACCATGTGCTATCTAAAACAAAAATTTGTCCACGGTAGCTAACTGGCTAAGATGGTGATGGGAATTACCATTGAGGTACCTAAACCCTACCTAATACCTAAACCATACGGATGTATGGGTTTGCTTTGGTAATACAGTATGGCCTAGGGTGTTATTAGGGTTTCTTTTAATTAAAAGATCTAAAAAGCTAAAGCACCACAATTCTCTTACTCCATAGTAAACTGGATCTTAGTACTGAAATTAAGGCGGTCCAAGAAAGAAGGTATGCTATCTTTAGGTAATATTGTGAAAGTATCATCTATATCAACGTACCGTTTGAAAATTTTCGACCTAGCCGGGGCCATGGGTAAAACTCGCTCCTCGAAGTCTTCCATGAAAATATCGGCTACAACGGGAGATCCCGGAGAGCCCATTGCTATACCGTCGATTTGTGGGTAGAATTCATTATTCGACAATAGATAGCCTGATGTTAGGCAGTGTTCTAATAATTCTGCATATTCAATGGACATATTATGGTTCCCTTAGCTTTCCACGTACAATTTCAATGCAGTCTTTTAGTGGTAGATTGGTGAACAGCGTCTGAACATCAAAACTGACCATGGTGTCATCATCAGTTAACAGTAGATCTTTGATTCCACTGATGAAATGGTATGAATCTTTCACATGTGTAGAAGTGTTCCCTCTTAACGGTGACAGTACTTTTGTCATATGTTGTGTCAGTTTGTAAGTTGGTGTGTCAATCTGGCTAACTTTGGGACGTAGCGGGGTGTCAGCACTTACGCATTTTTGGTAACCCATACAGTTTTGGAGGTTTTACGCAGCAGGGTACAAACTACTTACATCAAGTTTCAGCGTATCGGAGTGCTTAGATATTAACTTGTTGTTGTTTTTAATATCTTGGTGGTAGGGTCTTTTTTCACCTTTTTATACGTGCTTTCATCCGATATTAAGTCAGTTATTTTGCTATTGTAATCTGTCGTATTCATGAGATTTGAATCACTGTCAAATGATGAAACACAACCTCAATCTGTGATTAATTTATCGAACAAAACATTGGATCTGCTTATGCTGAGATTTATACTGAGTCTTATTGTATATTTATTTTTATTTTTATAAACATTTATTTCTAGAATTTGCCAAAGATAATTATACGGAACTTCGCAAAACTAGCGTTGGATAATCAAGCAAGTTCATATCCGTGGAATTTGTTTATTTGTCCAACGCTATTTTGACACAACGATGAGTCTAACACGTTAACATGAGCGGTGACAATGTTAATTAATGCAATGGCGTGGTTTTTTATGTACTTGAGGCGCACAGTAAGTTTCCGGAACGAATAAAAAATAAAAAGAAAGAAAGAAATACTATAAATGGTCAGAAATGAATTTATTGTTCCTCAATTATTATCCTATATTATATCCTTATTCTTCGTTAGCGTTAATGCACTTTCTCATACAAATAAACTAATTTTGAAAACATTTACTCCTCCTCCATGACAATATCTGAAACATATTTTTCATACTCTTTGACAGCCTCTTCAGGTGATGAAAATCGTTGACCGCGTAACTGGTTCTTAATTTTTGGAAACAAATAAAAGTCACAAGGTGCCAGGTCGGGATTGTACGCGGGATGGTTTATAAGGTCAACGTTGTTCACCTTCGAAAATTCATTTGTCTGTCTGGCTGTGTGAGAACTGGCATTATCGTGGTGTAAGATGATACGGCGTTTACGCTTATTTATACGGAGTTTGTGAATAACTTCCGGCAAACAAATGGTCGTGTACCAATCACTATTCACTGTACAACGATTCTCCAAAGCAACAGTAGCCACGTGTCCAGTTATATTAAAAAAAGAAGCAATCATCCGCTTAGAGGCACTTTGCACGTGCGCCACTTTAGTTGGTTTCGGCTCATCTCGAAAGATCCATAGGCTCGATTGATGCTTTGTTTTGGGGTCGTAACTATAAATCCATGTTTCGTCACCTGTTACTATGTCCCACACCAAAATTGACGCCCCTTCGATGAGTCTGGTGAGCAATGGCATTGCATCAAGTGACGCGATCGGTTTCTTGAGCCTCAGTCAAATTGAGTTTGAATTCTGCAAATCAGCTTTAAATAGTCGTTTTGCATGGTGCTTCATCGCTAAAAGCCGTTTGAAGCCGAGTGACGTTCCGCTGAGCTGTTACATTACACTTAAAGTCGTAGAAAATCATACTACGAAAATTTTCACGAGTTAAATCCATGGTGATGTAAACAACAAATTTCTAAAATGACGCCACAATGTAAAAACAAGTGACAGTCAGAAAATGAATGAAACAAACTGTATTCTACAGCCAAAGAGTTCCATTTTCACATGTTCTAATTACTTTTTAAATATTGTTTATGTAAGTGGCCAGTTCCGAAAACTTAGAGTGCGCCTTATGTATGCATGTTATTTTGGTACCGATGTCAAAACAAACATGATCTTTCGGGGAGTTTTTTTTATAATATCAAATGACAGGACGAACAAGTCGTGCGCCTGGTGGAATGCGACACGCCTGACCATATTAGCTGCAGTGCCACTCAGAGCTTTAAATAGCAAAGATTTGAAGAGTACTGCTACTGCGCCTTTCACACTGAGACATAAGTTGACAAGTCCCATGTGCCTGTAATTTCACCAGCACCCTTTATCTACAAAACCGAAACACAGTAATGCTGACATTACTGCTTGGCGGCAGAAATAGGTAAAGTGGCAGTACTTCCCTGGACGAACTCTTTCACAAGGAACTCCACTGCTACTATTATTAGTATTAAGTCGGGTATTCATTCGATTTCGTAGAGATATAAAACGTACAATTCTTACACACCTAATCAGTAACACATGCATCATATAAACAGTCGTTTCAGGTTTAAATACTTAGTTTAGTGCACTAGTATTTTTTATTATAAATTAGGAACATTCACTTGCTTTCATAATTTTTTTAACCTTTGTCACAACTTCAGTGCCACAACCAGATTGCTCATCTGCAGAGTGGAAGCCTAGTGACCCGTAATACAGGTTTTTCTATACCTATCTCGGGCACCAGTCTCTCACAAAAATGTTTGTTTTTTATCAACCTTAAAGCCCTTACTCTTAAGCCTGTTTTGTGATTGCGAAATAAAGCACCATTTCATTTTGTTTGATTTCTCAGGGTTGTAGACAGGATCTTTCCAATAAAGTCTTTATTTTATATTTTCAAAATTTATATCGAATACTTTGTATTGACACGTAAAGAGTTGCAGGTCACACCCGGGCCCGGGTATGAAGAGACCACAGAATTAATGAGAAGCCTATTTATACAGGTGTTCAGCGCCCCCTAGTGGATGGCACAGGAACTGGCTGCTGTCCTCGAGCACTATACGAGCGCGTGCCGATGCCATCGATGTCTTCGATATAAGTCATTATAGTTCCACTATAATGGGGTAGAGGACTTAACACATTTCATTTCATACAATTACTTACGGCGAATTATGCTCTAATAACCAACAGACACAGATACAGACACACACACACACACACACACACACACATGCACGCACGAAATTGTACAAATCATAAGGTCCATAGTTTTACTGTTACAATTTAGTGGAGGAAATAGACAAATTTATTATTCTTATTATTAAATGTTTTTATAAAAACTGAAAAAAAAAAATCATAGTATATAACAAAGAATGTAAACAAAAAAGGTAAACTTTCGAAAGCGCTTGGATCATGGGCGTATTCTTGTTTCTCACCGTCGGCTTTGCTAAGCCCCTAGGGCAGGAGCTGTGCACGCATCGAATTTTTCGACTACTTAATCTTGCGGATTTGCTCATCCCAGGCGTGAGCTGCGTACCGCAGTAGTTGTCGATCGACTGTCATATCATATCAGTGTATCTATTGATATCCAGCAAAGTGGAAACCCTTGGGCAAAATGATGTATAATTTTAAGGGGTTCAGCGACTCAGACCTTATATCATGAAATAAACTGGGTCACCATTAGCAAGTTAGTTCAGGTTGACTTTAATTGTAGCTACATATGCGAGAAGTTAATATAAAAATATTATGATTTTTGATGGTGGTATCAGTGACCGCATCACCACTCTTCGACATTCTTTTTCAATTAATTTCTAATAAGATTTAGAAAAAAAAATTCTATAATAGTAACAAGTTTGTTATCAGTAAGAGTCAGGTACTGGGTGTTCTAGGTGTGTTACGTTTTCAAGCCTAAGCCGTTGAACCATTGATGGTTTTTGATATAGAAAAAGAAGGAGCCTAGGGCTACTTTTTGTCACAAAAATAAATCTTAAAAATGAAATGGGGGATGAAAGTTTGTTGAAAGAACATGGAAAGAACCAATAATGAAAGTACTTATTCTACGCAGACGAAGTCACGGATATCAGCTCGGGTTAAATAAATATCTACAGATTTTAAATTATACCAAATTATTGTAAAAGAGAACAAATTGAATAACTTCCCAAAACATAATCCCGGAATGTTTTTCTTGTTTCGGCTCGCTTTTTTGTCGATGGCGGCGGCTTTGCTTTTTCGTGAATTGAATTGAAAATGGGAACGACTGTTGTGTTTATTTCGCATTCCACGTTTACATTTCGCTAGAAAAATATTATATAACTTTATTTCTAGAGGATTATAAACACTTCGACAATGATTTACCATCGGTTCGGTTTGTTTTTTTTTTGGAGTGTAACAGTTATTTTTACTACTAATTTGCAAACAATTTTATTTGTTGTTTACACTTTTAATACTTAAGAATGAAAAATTACAACTATGGGCAGAAATGTACCTATAATACAGCCCACATAATTTGTATTTCATCTCGAAACAATAGTTAACGGTTTGTACAATTACACATGCGTACAGATATTATTTATAGTTTTAACTGCCTCTGTGGCCGAACCTTGACTGCCACGCAGAGATCCCAAGTTCGATTCCCGGGCTGGGAGAAATATTTGTATGGCCTACATTTATTTCTCTCGTGAGTTTGGGTGTAATTTGTGGTTGTCTATTTGTGTGTCCATGGCACCCGCGACACAGGGTTTCCCAAGTGCGGGGCTATGTTAAGTGTGTGCGTTATTATTATTATTATCGTTTTAATTGTAAATTCATGCTGCTAAAGGATTCTTGGACACATTATACTACGTATGGATACAATACATAGATTGTGTATTAACATTTATTTGGCTTATGGTGAAATTGTACAGTTCAGTAGTTCGTTAAAAAATTCTACCAGGTAGAATTTCCAACCAGGTAAGACTGGGAAACTAACAGTCTCACCTTTTTTATGACATCAAGTGACGGGACGAACAAGTCGTGCGCCTAGTGGTAAGCGACACTGCTTGACGGCAGACATAGATAAGGTGGCAGTACTTCCCTGGACGAACTCTTTCACAAGGAGCTCTATTGCTTCTGACAGGACGGATCTAGATAGATGTAGCCTTCTTTGGTATACCGATGGGCCTACGATGGGACTCAACGCAGGCCGTGGCATACACGGAGTGAGACCCGGGCTCAGCTATAAATTGAACATGCGACGTTACTCCTCTATCTTTCAGGCCGAAATGTACGTAATATTTGCTTGTGCTGTTTTGAACCTGAAGGGAGGTTACGTTAACAAGTATATTTATATAAACTCAGATACTCACATGCTTTAACCATAGTCACCCAAATATCGAGGATTGTAGAGAACTGTGTAACTATACTGAGTACTCTCGGGGAAAGGAATAAAGTGGTCCAGCGCTGGGTTCTACGCCTCTCAGACATCGAAGGTAAGGAAGGCAACGCATGAACTAGCAAAGGCTGGTGCTAAAGAGGTCTTCGTTGATCCCGAACGCTATATAGGGATAGCATACAGCCTGGTAAAGTTCATTCTGTTGAACGAGACCACAGACGTCTACCGAGAGCTCTTTATTTGCAACTTAATGAAAGGTAATATGTAACAATGTGTGTATATAGGTAATATGTAACAATAAAAAATATGTATATTAGGAAATACATACTTTTTATTGTATTAAAGATTTAGCACACTGGATTTCCGGATCGGCAACAATGAAGAAAAACGAGGTTTTCGGTCTGTCTAAATACTGGCATACTAGTAATATAATATCATAGTCGCTTAACATCAGGAGATAACAAGGCGGAGGCACGAAAAGAGCCTTCCCGCATGATGTACATACCATTCCTTTCCTGTATATCTGGCGTACCCTGGGCACCAACTGACGAGTATGAGGTACGTCGATTGGTAAATCCTTTCACCACGACGGCAAGCATTATAATGTATGCAGTGGAGACGATAAGAGGACGGAGATAATGGCCAAGCATTCGTCATTTTCTAATAAAAAAAACATAAATACAACAAAAAAAGGCCTTAAATAATTGCATTCTGAGAAATGTGCCCGAAAATATTCGTGCTCTTAAAGAAGATTTCTATACTAGTTGCTAGTGAACAGTAATATGAACAAGTGTCATAGAGTCGAGCGGCGCGCGCGAGGCGTCTAAGATTTTGTAGTTTCCAACATTTTAATACTTATTTGCTATGCATACAATGGTATTGTTTCACGCAAGTGCTTGTTTTGAAACCTATGGCAAGCGAAGTATTCTAAAGTTTAAAAATAGAATCCAGAGCGTAGCGAGGGTTTCAAGGCACGAGACGCATAACAACTTTGCTGCCAAGCGAAACATACAACTTCTCATCTCACTATGGCGAGGAAAATGGTAGATAAAAACAGTTAAACTATAACAAATGAATTTAGTTTTGCGACAAATTAAAATAATTTCATGAACAATGTTAGTTTGTCCTTCCCAATTTAATTTTAACAATAATAAGAATAAAATATACCAACGGATTTATATTACTTATATAATGTACGATAAATCGCGCAGTTGAATGTGTCATTATGTTTTTTTTCATCGAAAGAAAAAGTTAGTTGCACCACAGTCCATTGTCAAGTTCGAATTTCATTTCGCCAGGTGAAAATTAAATTTATAGTAGATATGTACATACAAGTATGTATATGTATTTCGCTTTGATATTGATATCTATTAATTGGTTTGAAATATTGATTGATAGATATTTGTTATAACAGTTACGTAACCCTATAAGAACAAGCAAACTACAATGAGAAAAGCGCTTAACAGGCTTCAGGCCCAACCAAGTATATATATATAGTGATATATATGTCGGAGGAAGTGAATAGTCTAGTTGATTGTTGTTTGCACGTTTAT
>NW_020653719.1:729037-732944 GCF_003589595.1 Hyposmocoma kahamanoa | reverse complement strand
AATAGACAATTACCCAATACCATGGAGCAGAAGTGTCAAATATCTAGATACTTTGCTGTCTAGTTCTAGAACTAGACAGCAAAGTAAACTGGTCGCAAAATAAATCCTTAAAAATTTCTTACAATACACCTTTCAAAACTAACCTAAAAGAATTGCATAGTAAAATAAAAATCCCATTACTAAAAGATTTTGTGCTTAAATTATCCCGTAAGTTTTATTTACACAAAAATCCGTACCACCAAAATTCCTTGGTTGCTTCAGTAGGTAAAAGTAGATTAAGTACTCTTTCGTACGCGAATACTTATAATAGATATAAATTACCCCATCACTATTTCCTAGTTTACTAACGTTACTTAGCTACCGGCGCGGCGGACCTAAACTAGCGGTGACCGATCGTCTCAATTTCTTTGCTGACGGTGGGTATCCCACCGTCAGCAAATATCAGTAAGAAAGTAAATAAATATTTAACCGTAATTTAAATTGTGCGATCACATAATATTAATTTCGTTTCATGTGGTCTTATACAAATATGTATTTCGACTGAGTCGCTTTCTAGATATTCTCTCATTGTTATTATTGGTATTACTTACACAAAAGCAGTACACAGAAATAAAACTCACGTCACTAAACAAATAAATAGTTAAATATCCTTTAAATAAAATATCATTTATGTATCACGTTTAAATGTTCGAAAAGTGAGTCAGCCTAACGATTAACTTCATGTATTATTACAAATTTAGAATAAGTTCATTTTTGTAATTGCCTTACATGTTTATATTTAAATAAAGACATTTAAAATTCATTTAAATACATTCCTGCTAGTATTTAGGTTGTTAGTATTTTACGAACAACCCTGCATTTCTTTAATGCATGTTGAGGTTTATTCAAAAGAAAATTTTGACGTGCACGTTCTAGTGTGATAGAGTGTGAAGAATCTTATAGACATCGATGAAATAGTAGTTAAAGGTACAATTTTTAACCGACTTCAAAAACAGGTTGAGGTTCTCAATTCGACTGTATTTATTTTTTTGAATGTATGGTTCGCGATAACACCGGACTTTGTGAACTGATTTTGATTTTTTTGTTGGAAAAAGGGTACCTCAGCATTGGTCCCATTTAAATTTGAAAAAAAAAATATTCCACCTCTAAGAGTGGCAAACTAGGGGATGAATCCGGCTAAAACTTGGCAAATAGACGTAATTCCACGACCTTTTCAAGTAGGTTTTTTAGTACTCTATATTGAGATTATAATTATACAATTCAAAGGGAGTAGTGCCTAATTGTTGCCTCAATTAAAGATTGCCACAACATGCAACAATCAATATATATATTATACAATTATATGTATTATATGTACTAGGCTCTAGGTAGTAATTCTAAGCTATGCTCAGTGATTATGTTGAATGTGGGTGGAATCTCAATGAGAATATGTTCCGATTAAACGAACATTCAGTACGTGTAAGGTAATTTCTGATGTCGTTACTTTGTGAGTAAATGTGGCCTAGATAAAAGTTAGAGATGTGCACAGTTACAAATAATATGCGTCTACTTTCGTTACTGTGTATCAATAACGAGTACCCTTTAAAAAACAGACCTAATATTAAAAATCCTTCTTCACAGTTAAATTCAGATACTAACTACATATCGCACACGACAACTGACAATAGTATGACTCATAATTAGGTATCCAAAATGTAAATAAAGGGGATAATGAATTAAAAAAATACATTTAAAATGGTAGTTTTCTGTTTTTGGCGATAACAAACAATTTAAATCTGATAAAACTTAGAATAATTCATTTTTACTTAATTTCGTTGTATACAATGATTACAATAAAAGATTGAAGGTTGAAGGATATGCGATTTAAAGTCATAAATAATATTGTAACGTTGGTAACACAATCGGGATCGAAAATATTTTTTGTACCGTCTTATTGTCGTGTCATAGACGTCATTCGTGCTACGTTTCTCGAATTACTTGTCTCCGTAGTCCTGTGGTTAAATTCTGCGTTGTTGTCATAGGTTTTGTTTATTGTTCATATTTTGTAAAAATAGGAGGTCTGGTACACCTGCGTTCATATTTTGACATTTCTTTGTTTACATTTTGGACATCTAAATATGATTCATACTGTAACATAATATTATCGCAAAAATTGCGTTATATTATTTTTTATCTCAAAAACAGTGTTATGCTGTTACTTTGAAATTAAATCGTATACGAATGACATACATATACGCAATTTTTGAGATAATAGCATGTTAGTTGTTATGTGCGATATATACGTAGGTATAGTCTTTGCGGAATAAGAATTCTTGGAAACTAAGTATATTGTATGAATGGATATTTTATTTGTTTGGTTACAAAGTTCTGTTCATAAACAAGCTCGTTCAAAATGGATACCAGCCCGCGGTCAGATGCCAATAAAGAGGGGAATTCTTCAGTAAAGTTTCTTTTATGTTGTCACGACGACGAGTTGCTAGGGATGGACAAAATCTCATTCATTCGACCATGCTTTAAAGAATTTTATATAACGTTGGAAGTAACAAACATTTTTTTAATTCATTGAATAAAAACTGTTTAGGGTGCTGTGACTTCATGGAGAAATAGAGAAAAATTTAAACCTATTTTATATTAAAACAATTCGTTAAACTCAGATATAATTCCGTGTTTCTAAATTGGTAGCCAAAAATGACACTGTTATCTGAAGTTCTTTTCCTATATGACTCTGTTCGATTCATTGACCTACGTTCGATTACAAGCAGCAATATTAATAAAAGCAAATACAAGAATTCTCATAAATAAACTTAATATATTTAGCCTGCAAACTGGTTTTCTGACAATCGATTCTAGAACGAAAAATATTGACACCTGGCTAACCACTTGCTTTTTAAAACTGATTAACATAGGGAGTCTTAGGGTCATATTCTAGAACTCTATTCAATGCTCAAGTCAGGATTGCAATTGAAACACAAGCACTGGAAATACGACCCTAATGGCAGGGACTTGAGTATGATTTCGAGTGCTTTAAACCAAGTGCTTTCGAGTTGTTTGTGTTTGTTTCGAGTGCTTTAAGCATTGATTAGAGTTCTAGAATAGAATAGAATTATTATCTAACTTACTCTTTTTAAAAGTAAAAAAAAGTTCCACAATTCGAGTTGTGTGCTCCCCTCCCTACGGGAAAGGTCTGACGAGGCCATTGTAGGTCCGTATCGGAATCCTGTTAGTGCCAGGTCACAGAAAAATTTCTTACTTGTTTTTACTTTAGCTTTCATTTCGCATCGAAATTTCTATAACGCTATGTTTCGCTGTGACCTGGTTTGGTTGATGTTATAAGACTTATTAGTTACACATCAATTACTATACAAGAATACCGCAATGCGATAAACACGCCTCAAATTAGAGTATTAAAAATCTGACGTAAGTTATGTTATTAAATAATCTGTAAAATATACTATATTTTAAAGATAATGGATAACACAGGCGGACTAAGCGCAGTGTTTGATCGGTGTCGTCCTCAACATAATTTAAGTTTATATGTTACATCAAAGTTAACAAAAATTTTGATTGAGTTAAGACAATAGCATGTTATCTTAACAGTATGTGACATAAGTGAGGAGTATTTTACTGTTGTGTTGTTATATTGAGAACATTAGCACCCGTACTACTTTTATAATAAAATATATAATATATATTTAATAAACCTATACATACGACAGACGCTACGACTTCCACTTGATTAACTTTACACGTATTATTTGTTTCGTGAGATGTTGATGCCGGTCAAACTTAGGGCGCCTTGAAATGTGTGTGTGTGTGTTGTGTGTGTGTGCGTGTGCGTGTGCGTGTGCGTGTGCGTGTGCGTGTGTGTGTGTGTGTGTGTGTGTGTGTGTGTGTGTGTGTGTGTGTG
>NW_020653719.1:710162-729027 GCF_003589595.1 Hyposmocoma kahamanoa | reverse complement strand
GTGTGTGTGTGTGTGTGTGTGTGTGTGTGTGTGTGTGTGTGTGTGTGCGTGCGTGCGTGCGCGTCTGTGTGTGCGTGTCTGCGTGTGCGTGTGCGCGTGCGCGTGCACGTGTGTGTGTGTAATAATGCAAAATTGTGCTATTATAAACTGCAAAAGCACCATAACTGTAGGTAAACAGGGACGTTTCCATCCACGGGCAAGTGATTTTGTAATCAGAAGATGCATAATTTATTTTAAAAACAATTATTTTGGTTTTGTATGAGTTTCTCCTTTCCTTTGTGTAGGAAACTTTCCAAATAGACATACAAATGAGACTCCAATGACTGTTATAAATTATATTATAAGATTTTTCACTATAAATCCAAACAAAACAAAACACGTCTGTTCTAGTCAAAGATGCTTTTCGTAATGGCGGCCGTCTGTCACCGTTCCGTTGATCGGTGATGATGTTATCGATTTATTTCTTATTTCGATGAAACTAATTCTTAATGACGCAAAGTAAGTTTTCTAACAAAATAAAATAATATAACGTCACGATACGCTAACATTTTTAAGGCCAAATTTAACATTTAGTGATGTACACGTTAGGCAACATTTCTCAATTCTGATCGATTTTGCAATGTTATAAAAATATTCTATAACTCTGTTAAGTCGTTTAGTAACGTTTCGTTACGTTTTTTTTTTTTCAGTTTTGTAGTATCTATTATCTGTAATTTCGATAATTTTTGCAGCACATAGCCGGATATGTAGTACGAATAATACAAAAAAAAGTATAAAGCAAAGAATTAACAGTGCGCTGTCTTTACAAAAACCTGGAGTTGGTCATACGTATGAGTTCGTTGCTTTCGAGGACGAAGGTGGTTTAGTTTATCTCATCTAAGATGCTATCCAAATATGCAGAGTAGCAGAGTTAGAAATCCGAGAAATAAAAAACAAGTCACAAAAATTTCACATGAGGCCGTTATTAAGTAAACCTCTTCTGATTGATAAGATTTTACCATATTTTGTCAGCAATAACATTTTCATTTGTCTTGCCATTCATCAATTTGATCAATTACCAACAGAAAACCATCTAGTGAAATTAATTAGGCAGTCGCAAGTTATATATATTGACGTGCGTTTTCATTATTTAAGTTAATCAATAAGATCTTCTATTACAAAAAGATGTTATATAATAAGCTCATTTCACTTGAAGGACAATAATTTTAATATTTGAAGTCGATTAAAAATTAAAGTCTTAAGCCTTTTTTAAGTAATCAACATTTTTTTAAATCAAGTAAAATAAAGCACTATACTACTTTTTCTAGTATTTTTCTACTATATTAATATTACGACTAAGTGCTTGCAATCAACAAATTCTTGAACAAAAATTATTCTATTTAGAATCGATTAATTTAATGGAATACGTGTTTACGTGTATTCCGTTCAATCAATCGATTTAGTCTATCACTAAATAGTTCTTGTGACGTCATAGTGGGTGCAAAAATATGACACGCTCGGTTTTCATACAAATTGCTGTACATGCGGTGTCTATCTAGATATATATGTCTGTGGGTAAAGCTGACAAAAAAGTTCCCGAAATCAGGGATAGATGGCACGTTTCACAAGAAAATAATTTGTGTCTAAGTTATCAGTGCAGTAGTCTGTGGTATGTATTAATTAACTCAATTTTTTGTTATGGTTTAACTTCATGCCTCTTGATCATATCAGTATAAAAAATAATTTACCCTGATCTTTCGTCACGTCACAAACCCATGGCACCATTCAGCTTCTATTATATAATAATTAACCAAATATAATTTATTTAATTACGTAAAACATAACCTCCAAAACTTCAAACTGGAATATCTTTATTGCCAGACTTCTCAGAATAGCAAACCCGAAACAAAACTTGTTCAGGAATTTCAACTTTACATTTTTAGATATTTTTCATAAACAGACGCGAACAAATTTTGTCAACAAAAATTTGTATGGGAGTTTGCCAATGTTCTTTGAAATGTATATGAAATCTGCTAATTGTCCAAAATGCTGGAACTATATGGCGAGACATATAGCAAGGGAGGTGATGACAGGTAGAGCAAGATGTCGACTGATTGGTTGGCGAAGATGGGAAAAGAAGCGTCAGGCGCCCAGTTGCAAGGTAATGGATGCGGCTAGCACGGGACCGTGGTGAATAGCACAAACTTCGGAAGGTTTATACCCAGTAGTGAGTGAAATGAAGCGGTAAATGATGATGATGATGATGAATTGTCAGCAGCGAATGTCCATGTATCAAGGTGGAACCTGAAAGGCAACATGTTCCTGGCGTTACTGTATGGGAACTGCCTTAGCAAGTAATTGTAGCTTACAAAAATGGTCCTACGGGCTGTCTTAGCTTTTAAATTGTAGTAGTAATATAAACAGCTCTTTATTCATCCGCGGTGAGAGACCTGGTATCCTATAATATAAGCTTGCGCTTTGTTTACTTGTCCTTTTTTATGATACCAAGTGACAGGACGAACAAGTCGTGCGCCTGGTGGTAAGCGACATGCCTGTCCATAACTGTTGCAGTTCCACTCAGAGCTTTAAATCGTTAAGATCTAAGGGGCATTGTTACTGCGATAGTCACCCTGAGACGTAAGTTGACAAGTCCCATATGCCTGTAATTTCACCAGCACCCTTAACCCTTACCCTTCAAAACTGGAATGCAGTAATGGGAGCTCTACTGCTATTATAATAGTATTTTGTCAATATAATATACAAGCGGAATGCATACACGTAAATGTCTGTAGAGAAAATAAATACAATATTATTATTGTTTATTATTAACTTTGACTAAACATTTCCGCTCTCACTTTCTTTGTCTGCAATGCCTCATTTTTCTTGGTGTTTCCTACAAAACAGCGTGTTGTAAAGTAAACAATGCAATATTTTAATACCGAAACCTCTAACGTTACGAGTTTTTGTGCCGCTCTCGAGAACTGCCGGCCATTTGTCATCGTACCCCGACCTTTGTCTTCGTTTCGGATTTGTATCTAAAGATCTACAACCACTATAGGAATTTCTGACATCAGAAATGAATCAACACTTGTACGGATCTTCTTGTGGATATAAATATCATCTGAAGAGAGTGTTAAAGTTGTGGTTCATCATGCTGACAGTTCAACAACTTGGTCAACCAAGTTGGGTTGGGTGTCCAACGTATTGCACTTCAGGCGCTGGATGGTGAAGAACAATTTGGCATATTAATTTTTTTAAATTGGTTTTGGTCCGGGTGTTCTGCCCCGGAGTGAATTTCATTGTTCTGGTACTCATAGTACAGTACAGTGAATTCCCCAGGAATTGTTGTAGTTGTAAAAAAATGAAAGTTACTATAACACTTCAAAAGTCGCGAAAAATTTATAAAAAATGCTTCTTGACCTTGGAAATGTCTTAGATTATCCGGAGCTTTATTCTGTAACATATTTGAAATTGGCGCGTGAAAGAGTTCGTCCAGGGAAGTGTCACCTTACCTATTTCTGCCGCCAAGCAGTAATGTGAGAATTACTGCTTTCGGTTTTGATACAGGTACCTACATGGCACTTGTCACTTACGTCTCATAGTGACGGGTGGAGTGGTGGTGCCTCTCGGATCTTTGGGATTTATAACTCTGAGCGACACTGCAACCGTTACGGACAGGCGTGCGTTTACCATAAGGCGCGCGACTTGTTCGTACCGTCGTTTGGTATCATAAAAAAAAAGTAAATAGATTTCTAATATTCAGAAACAATGATATTAGTTTATATTATTTGGAATTCCTTTCTTTATTTTTTGTATTTTAAATGGTTCTAGTATAATGTTTTAGTGAAGTGTGTTTCTTTTTATATATAAAATATATCTATAAAATGATTTACTGTATTAGACACATTTCTAAGAAAATTCGTTTCTTACAATACAAAACATAAAATTAAAACATAATTAACGTTATTAATTATGTTGGACGTGCGTACACAATAAATGATTTTATTTGATTTGATTAATATGGAATTCTGAATGGAACTACCTAAATAAGATTTTTTTCTGTTATTTTGTAAGTTGTGTCCGTTAGTGTTAAAGAGGACTAATAAATACCAATGTGAGGAAATGATCAAAGTTTTTTTTTAATGCCCGTTAATTTTTTTACATAAATCTAAGTAGTACAAAGAAAAGGAAAACAAGAGCAACGGACATTATATAAAAACTCCAATCTCCAATTTTAATATAAAAAGGGAAACGATACAGAAATATCATTTTTATTACCTGGACGTTCAATTTTCTTTGTTTAACTAACCGACGCACATTTCCTGCGAGCGTAATAAAACTGGCCTTTTTCTTTTACAGCCACACGGACAATAGGAGAAATATAATGCGAATTTGTCAAGAAAATCCAACACCTTGTGGATTGGATCAAGTTTACCTTTTTTAGGAAAACAACAGCATCTTCCGAGAGTATGGGATTACCTTGGGTGTCGTGTAGGGACGTGGTGGGTACGGTTTTAGACCTCTACGACTCGATTAGTTTTTTTTATAAATTAATATTTAGACAATAGTGATACCGTAAAAATAGCCGTCGTAGCAATACAATGGTTTGAACTACCACCTCTCAAGCAGAGCCCACGGGCTCTGAGTTTCCCGGAATTTGTGTGCGAAATTTAATTTGTCATTTACTACGAGCTTTTCGGCTAAGGAAAACATCGTGATGAAACCTGCACGTTAAAGAAGATTCACAACTTTCGGAAAACGTGTGAAGTCCCAAATCCGCACTGGGCTAGAGTGGCGGACTATAGCCTGAACCCTCGCCTGAGAGGAGAGCCGTGCCCAGCAGTGGGACATATAAATGGGTTGATGATGGTGGTGATGACGATGATGATGATGACGATGATACCGTAAAGATTGTAATATGTTGAAGCAACGTAGTCGAACGAGAGTAACGACATCTTTAGTAGGTCACTGGATTGCGTATTGAAGTAAATGTTAAGTAGGCATAAGATTCTTTATATTCTTATTTACTTCTATTTGAACCATGAAAGATACTGTGTGGGATCGTTCCCGAGTCACTATACGTCGCTAAGTAGATATCATCTCATTGATCTTATTGCACGAAGAACCAAAATATGAGATGGCGACCCTGTAAAGATTAAGACCTTAAAACATCTTAAATATATATATGTATATTCTTATGCCTTAATTACTTTATTTTGAATTTGCTTTTTTATTTTTTACTTTATTAATATTATTTACATTGTTTTAAATTTAATATCGATTCATATTGTAATAGTAAATGTTAACATTTCTTCATTATTCTACATTGCATGTTGTCTTCACCTATAACTGCTATGGCAGTAAGTTCTTTGTTTTGTAATGTTAAATACCTAATTGAATGTTATAATGTGTATAGTGTTGGTGAACTGAATAAATAAATAGATAAATAAATAAGCCAAATTGTTCATTCCGTATCACGAGAAAATGTCAGCTATCTCAGTGATCATAAAGGCCATTGTTACGTTATATACTTTTACATTCCTGTTATATTCTTCCATTTATATTCCCATTTAATTACTGTCGTAATAGAGTAATGTTACTACTGTTTGAATTTAAAGATTACTGCGTAAGGAATAACTATTTTGACAATTTGGCTTAATAGGAAATGAAACTATGTTTTCGGATCTCAATCTCTAATGTCTAATATAAATGTAAACGCACCTTATTTTTCACTATACTTACAAAAGTTATTCATTAAATACCTTATTTTAAATTTTCCAAAGAACATTCCGATTTATTCTACATATCTTCGGGGATAGTGCAATCCTGGCATTGAATAATTCCGCGTATCTGAAACATGTAGCTAATTTGAGTTTTGCATGCTAGTGCACGTAGTTATATGATTGGGAACCGCCTTCTTAACGCCATTTGCGACTGACTAAGAGAAAATCAGAAATCGGTGAATAACAATATGTCTTTGATTTAAATACCGCGTTACTTACTCAGTTCGCAGCCAAATCAGATCTGCGTAAATTACGTGGCAAGTACATTAACAAGATTTATGGGAATCTGTTGTTAGCAGTCCGTAGCCAGCATGAATTAATGCTTACTGTGTAAAAGTGATAGTCGTACCAATTACTACTTGGATAAATTAGTGGCTAAATCAAATCCGCGTAACGTCGTGGCAAGTAAATTAACAATATTTACGAGAATCTGTTGTTAGCAGTCCGTAGCCCGCATGAATTAATGCTTACTGTGTAAAAATGAAAGTCGTAGCAATTGAAATAGTAATAACGTAATAAAGTAATAACGTTAAAATCTTCTCCTGTAAAATTTGGTTTTGTGTAGATACGCGCCTTCTACCAAAGTTACTTACGCGGTTTTGCTCTATTCCCGACGATATACGACCTGTAAAGGGCCCGAAACATTGGTTTGTTTGAAAAAACAAATATACGCGATTTAAATACGAAAAAATTATCCTTTATCGCGAAAATCTGAGAACTAGATATTCTTTCCTAATTTCAGGGCAATTCCTAAAGCAAAATTGTACGTATTAATTATTTTATTTGTAAGTCAATGTATTAATTGTTCAATTTCAATTTCAATTTCAATTGTTTATTGCATATCACATTACAAATTTAAGATGGAACATTAGTTGATGGTATATATGTGACGCCTTGCAAGGGCACAGCAACATCTGAGGGCTAAATTCATAAGTCACACTATTTAATTATATTAAATTATTACATTACAATATAATATCATAAAATTACATTATTATATACGTTATTACATTGCATTATTCTTAATTAGAAAACTTACTTTATACAATACATTAATTTCAATAATTATTAATAAGAGATGTCGAAGTATTTTTATTTGTATTATTATTGTTATTTGTCATCATACGTATCCTCAAAAAATTCATGTAAGTCATAATAACATTTATTAACAAGAAATGCCTTTAGTTCTTTAGTAAATTGTGTAAGTTGTTACAATAACAATGTTTAAAAAAACTACTGCGGGAAAGAAAAAAGAAGAGCGCTCTGTAAATTTTGTGTTTATAACTAACTATATAGAGTGACTTAGGAAATACAAGTTGCACGGTTTAAATTCTATTTGAAAGAACTTGCTTGTTTCGATATTGTGTGAATAAGACCGCTAAGTGGGAGAGTTTTAACTGCCTCTGTGGCCGAACGGTTACCATGCCGGACTGCCACGCAGAGGTCCCAGGTTCGATTCCCGGGCCGGGAGAAATATTTGTATGGCCTACATTTATTTCTCTCGTGACTTTGGGTGTATATGTGGTTGTCTATGTGTGCATCCATCCATGGCACCCGCGACACAGGGTTTCCCTAGTGCGGTGCTATGTTGAGTGTGTACGTTATTATATTATTATAGGTCTGCATCTACTTCACATTGTCTGTACGGTCACCCACCGACCTATGGTATTACTTATTTTGCGTTTAATAACAGTGCACGAATATAGCTGCACCACATCCGTAAAAAAAAACGGTAAAATAAACGAAAGTATTTTCATGTTCTTTTTTTGTTATGTTTTTTGTATTTTTAAAATTTTTTTCGCGAAAATGAGTTCTAGTGAGAAGAACGAAAATACAATAGTGAACCGTAGTGTACTCCACCAACTTTAAAATACCTATGCAACCACGATGCCAACATTTCACTTTAAGAAACATTGAAAAATGAGCCATGCCATATGGTGCACAAATACAAATTAAAAAAAAGGAATACCCTCATAGGTATCATATTTCAGTCTCGGTACATCACTGTTTGAGCTATAGTTGTCACAGGCGCGTGCGCCACGGCCCTGCGGTGGGATGAGCGCGATCACAGGGAAGCCTTACAATAAAACGGGCTAAAAAGTTTACTTAGTACGTCCCTTTATCCGTTTTTCGGGCAGATTTATTTACCGTCATCCATCAAGGGTGTACCGTCGGCGTAACAAGTGGTTCACGCTTTATTTGTATCAGATTTGTATCGTGGTGTAACTTTTTTGTAGGATTTAAGTTGATAGAACGGTAGGATGTAAGATTTTTGTAGTAAAGCCAGATTTACCTATAAACCTCTAGAAAAGTTTGTTTCGGTTCAGTGTTCTTATTTAGTTTGCATGTTTGTTATTTTGTTTGTGTGCGAAATCTGATTACAGATGTAAAAGTAATTATCATGAATTTTGTTTATTTGTTTTTGTCAATTGGGTATCTTTTTTAAAGTAAATGGTCTTGCCCTTTGACACTACCTAGCTCTGGAGCAAAAAACTAGGGTCTACGATGGAAAGAGTTCACCTAGAAGATGTTTATTCATGCACTTTAAAGATACTAGATAGGGTACTAGGGATACTACAAAAAGAAAAGTATCCTTCTAACTTTTTCCTTTTTAGAACTGCGAAAACAGTTTTCCCACAGCCAGTACATACAACTAGATGTGCCGTACAGGTGATGTGATCAGGACATAACCGGGTGCGGCTAATGTGACGACGGTCCTTTCAGCCGTCTGATCGATTCTCTACGATTACACCCGGCTTTATCAATGTGACATATTTCAAGACGGTTAAACCAGGGTAAACCAGACAGATTTGTTATTATTCATAAACAAATGAATATCGTATACGTGATTTAAACAAAGGTTTGCTGCTGACGTCGTATTTGTTATTGAAGAAAATGGAACATTAATTATTACATAATGTATATTTTATGGAACAATAAATGCTGTAAAATGGCAATCTACATACGTTAAACGTTTGAAGAAGAATCACTTCTACTACAGTACCTTGTTTGGATAACACGTATAATAACATAGAACCTAGTAAAAGTAGTGATTAATGATCACTGCGATCGATTGGTCACTTTTAGTATAATATACAGACATGCATATCATGGCGCCTCTCTCCTACCGGTGTAGGCAGAGAATATGGACCTAAGAGACAGATGGGAGTTGAGAAGCCGAAGGCTTTTAATATAACTTTTGATAAAGTCCTAAAAAAGATATCACATGTTTTCTAATAAACGATGACCCGCTTAAGTCATATTTATAGGTATTATATAATGCTTTAATACTCTTCTTCTATTTCATTTCTATTGAATATCATGATATTTTTATTACCATGATATTCGCCTATTCTTGTAAAGTACTCTATTAATTTGTTATTATTAGGTATTGATGTAAAGACGGAACAAAACAAAGAAAAAAATCCTGCGACTGAACTCTAACCAGCTACTGTTGCCTCAACGTGACTAACACTCTGTTCACTGAGCTACGGGTCAAGCCATCTTACGAATTTCTGTGCTCGTAGCGTATATTTGTATTAGGTTTTGAAACAGATTTTTAGCCATACGGCTAAAAATTTATAAGTGGCGATACCGCCACCTGTGAACACTTATAAATGTTTCCTCACGCAGCCAGGTACCTATACAGCTACCAGAATAGTGATAGAGACGTAATCTCTTTTTCATTTTTTCTTGATTTCTTGTACTGTGACGATCTACAATAAATTGTATAATTTATTTTTGAACATAGTGATAATAGAACACGATAATGTAATTAAAAAGTAAAGGGTGTCTCAGCGCCGATTTTAAAGTTTAAATATTTATAAATAAAAAACAAATTGTATTTGTAATATTTTAATTGCAGTAAATTATAATGTATTAGTGCGGATTTTATGTACGGAATATTACACCGTCGAGATGTCTTCCATCACGGCGAATGCACTCTTCAAAGCGGACTAGCGAATTTGCACAGACACGCCGCAGAACGTCAACTGATATGGCTCTCACTTCTGTCGTTATTTTAGTCTTCAGCTGCTCCAAATTCGTAACAGGGGTATCAAAAACTCTTGCTTTGAGATAACCCCACAAAAAAAAGTCAGCTGGGGTTAAGTCGGGAGATCTGGGTGGCCACAATATGTCTCCATAGCGGCTTATGATTTTTCCCGGAAACAACGCTTTTAGTGTATCCATGGAGACCCTGGCTGTGTGGGCTGTGGCCCCATCTTGCTGAAACCATTTACATGACTTGTCAATACCCTCTTCTTGCAGCTGCGGTACAAATAAGTTATTAATCATGTCAATATACCGCTCGCTCGTCACCGTAACCGTTGCACCTCGGTCATTCTCGAAGAAAAATGGCCCGATGATTTTCTTCGCCGATATTGCACACCATACAGTAACTTTGGGGCCATGTAATGCTTTCTGATGTTTTTGTTTTGGATTGCTTGATGACCAGTAACGGCAATTTTGACGATTGACGTAACCTTCGAGGTGAAAGTGTGACTCGTCACTAAAATAAACATAGTCCATCCCATTTTCCTCTGAAAAAATCTCTAACATCTTCTGACAGTAAATTTTTCGCTTGTTGTAGTCTTCTGGTTTGATTTTTTGGATTATTTGGATTTTATAAGGATGTAATTTTAAGTCTAAGGCCAAAATTCGTTGAACACTTGAACGGTGGAGGTTCAAAGAAGCAGCATGTTTTCTAAGTGATCGTCGTGGATGCTCAGCGACTGCAGCTGCGACTCGGTCGATGTTTTCAATCGATCGCACAGGTCTATTTCGAGGACGAATTGAATGATTCAATAAACATCCTGTCGCTCTGAACTTCTCTACCCACGACTTAATTAACTGTATACTAGGGGCGTCTTTTCAATGGCGGATTTCAAAGCGATTACAAAACTTGCGTTGTGCTTTACTCAACGAAAATTCGTTGCAAAAAGTACGCCTCTACTGCGTACGCGCGGTGCGCGCCAGACCACTGCGAGATGGCGACTAAAAAATCCGCACTCATCATCTACCTAACGCTACCACTCCCCTCCCGCTAGCCCCGCGGGTTCCCGAGGAATTCGTATTTAAAGTTTAAAATCGGCGCTGAGACACCCTACAATAATTTATAACTTATTTAAAAACCAATAACTATTTGAAATTTTGTGATAGAACTATAAGAGGAATTTGTTAAAACTAGACAAAAGTTACATAAACTTTACCTTTACTTTTTATTTTACCTTTTGATGAAAGAATTAAACATAACTAACAATAGTTTCAATGATTTTTTGGAAGATGTTCCAAAATGTTTAGGTGTGTATATGTTGCAGTCACAGCAATGTTTATATATAATGAAATTAAGAACTCTTGATGACATGAAACGTAGCAAAACAAGAAGAGCCAAGGCTTTTCACTTAGTTTTCAATTAAGAAGAACATGGATTCCCAACACAAAGTTGTTCCGGTACAATAACATCGTAAAATAAATAAGGAGGCAAATAAACTTCTTACATGTTATTTAATATTCGTATAATTTGGTATGTAAAACATTGAAGTTAAAAACAAAAGAAGATAATATCCAAATACTTATTAATACAATATCGAATACAAAGACAAATTCCTTCGATCCGGCTGGATCTGCTATGGTATGGCAAGGACATTGGTTCGTGTCTAGCCAGCTCGAAGAATTTTTCTTTGTGTTCGATATTTGTATTAATAATTATAAAAAACTAATGGAGTAATTTCACAAAAATAATTCAATATCACGGTAGTAAAACATTGTGATATTCAATATATTTTTTAATGTGATTTATGTTATTTTTAATGTGATGTTAGACGATGAAGTAATCTTCTAACAGCACATTTATTTGTCATGTTTTTGAAATATTTAGATATTGTAATATTAAGTTTATATCACGATCCTTTACTACCTTGACATCGAATTGTTTTATTTTATGTAACGGGACAAAGAAGTCGTACGCCTGATGGAAAGGGACACGCCTGTCCTGTCGCAAAAATCTGAAGAGCACTCCCACTGCGCCCGTCACCCTGAGTCGTAAGCTGACAAGTCCCATGTGCCTGTAATTTCATCAGCACACTTACACTTCAATTACTGCTTGGCGGCAGAAATAAGATAGGTGGCAGAACTGCCCTAGACGAACTTTCACAAGAAGCTTTACTGCTACAAAATATCTAAAATATACGGTATGATAACTATAATGTTGGGGCTTGGATAATACTTCAGCGTCGACATAAGTGTATATAACTATCTGTCAACAATTCGTACCCTTGGGACCTATTATAAAGCGACGAGTGATCATATGTCAAAAGTAGTTTTATAACATGCAAGTCATAAAAATAATACTAACTGCATGAAACAAAATGATGTATACGTGAATTATACATATAACTCTTCTATTTCTTTCTATTTCAGCATAAAAACATTAAGTAGCATTACAGCACCTTGTGAAAGTGTTGGTCCACGGAAGTACTGCCACCTTACCTTTTTCTGCCGCCAAGCAGTACTGTGAGCATTATTGCGTTCCGATTTCGAAGGGTAGAGGTGCTGGTAAAATTACGGACACATGGGCCATGTCTCAGGATGTCGGGCGTAGTGGTAGTGCCCGTCAGATCTTTGTGATTTAAAGCTCTGAGTGGCACTGCAACTCTTATGGACAGGCGTGTCGCTTCTCACCAGGTGCACGACTTGTTCATCCCGTCACTTAGTATTATAAAAAAAATATTTTGAACTAATTTCCGTGATAGAATGTCATTTTGCAGATGTGGCATTATACACCAAGCGCGATATTTAGCGGATAGCTTATATAATAATATAATACAGCTGGTCTATATATCTTATTAGCTAGAATGTAGCTTGTCCATACAAGTTCATAATTTCAGTAAAGATTGACAAGTTTAATAACAAAACTTACTTGTAATTTGGTCTTCAATGTAACAGATTTATTAAAGATAGCAATCAAATTACAAGTTCAATAGGATTTTCGAACGTGTGTCTTTGTTACTTTGTTCCATAGAACGTTGGCCGAGAGCCATGATGGGCAATGCCACCTAACAGTTGTATGTAAGTCAACCAACTAATTATTACGTAACGGTTCATATTATTTTCTTGTTGGATTTATATGACCTTGTTTCTATACTCCGTCCAAACATTTATTTAACTTTTGACATATGCATGCATGCGAAGTTCCGTAATTACTGACATACAACCATAGACAAGAAATGCAATACTTCCTGGACTCTTATATTTTTGTGAAGCGACGTGCTCTTTAGCTCCTAAGCTAAATTTTGGTCTACCTACCTGTCTAATAAATTATAATGAAATGAAATAAATTATAAATAATTATAATAACTATGAACGGGAATATCATTTGAATCCTCAGTAAAATTATTTTTTAATTCTTGAGTACACAAATTGTCAAACGCTATATCACGATCCCAATCAGACAATATGTTCTTTTTTCAACCCACATTAACGATTAAAACTTCTTCATAAAAAAACGATTTTTATAAAAAATGTGATCGGAAACGCATTAGGACATCATTAATTGATTAGAATTCGAGCTGTCAAAAGTGAAAAAAAAATGGTTGGATGGAGTATAATTATCGTGTTCATTCACGATTCGAGATAATTATAAATAATTCTGCCATTCTACCGTTGAACCATGAACACGATAATTATAAATAATTATACTCCGTCCAGCCATTTATTTTACTTTTAACGCATGATCATAAGATTATGCGTTAAAAGTGTGTTATCACATGAAAGTCATGAAAATAATTCGAACTCCTTAAAACAATTTATGTATATGTGTAATTTTATAATTGTCTAGTTTAAGCATAGAAAGTTATCGATTAATTACGTTCGTAAAAAAAACTTTCGTTCGTCTGAAAAGTTGTCATTTTGTAGATATAACCTGATTACACCATATGATCTTGTTTCTAATTATTTAAAATTGTCTCGCATCTTGTAGTGTTATCACAAACTTAAACATTTATGATTTTACTCCACACCACCACTAGATAACAAATTGATAAAGATATTACGGAAAAATGTGACAAAAACTATGTTATATTAAACTATGTCCTCTATATTATATTGCCAGTTGAAGAAAAAGTCAAACTATTAATAGCTTTGGAGAAATACGGAAGGGTTGAGTTGAAGAATTGTGCTGACCGTTCATGTACCACTATCTGTTAACAATAAAAATTAAATTGTTCTTGTCCAATGTATAAAGATTTCGTTCAGGGAAGTATATTCACCTTACTTTTTTCTGCTGCTAAGCAGTAATGTGAGCATTGTTGAGTATTTTGATTTTGCAGGATAAAGGCGCTGGTGAAATTACAGGCACATAGGACTTTTTAACATATGTCTCTGTTATGGACAGGCGTGTCGTTTACCACTGGGCGCACGTTCTTTGCCCCGTCACTTGGTATTATAAAAAAAAACAAATAAAAGACAAAAGATATAATAGACAAAATATATTAGACGGCTCTATTGCAAGATACCAATCTCTTCCAGACAACCTTGGAGTTTACGTTCTCGTGGAATTCTTTTGGTGACAATAAGTGCATAAATGGAATAGTTTGCTTTTAATGAGTCTGAAACCACAAATTTTCTCCTGCGTTAGTTCACGTTGTCCCACACTCGCTGTTTGGCAGTTTGCCAGACCAGTTCAGGTAATCCCACTCGTGTTGGTGTGAAACAAGGGATATAGGACTTGTTTTAAAATTTGGCCATATTACGTCTTACTATTTTTGCAAATTGAAAAGAAAATCTTCCAGAAATATCGTAGAAAAATATGTTACTAAATCAATTTCAAAATTAGACGTGCCTTCGTATACTACGCCTATCTTTATATAGAAATTTATTGGATTTTATTTCCTTTTCACTTAAAATCGACTAAAATTGAAATTAAACTTCCAACAATTCCAACGGGATACTCCAAAGCTAAGTACAACTCAAATGTACATATTATATGCAATAGTTAAAATCGTACGTTCCCTCAGCTCATTTGCTACACAATTCCGCTACGATCGTTACGTCGTAGCACGTAGCAATTTGCACCTACACAGTAATTTGGCCTTGGTTTTCCATTCAAAAGTTGGTTAAGGAAGAAATATGTAACGTTAGGTTTAGTGGGTCGGGTTATCGCATCCTGGCAGGCGCCCAACGGGTTTTGCGTCCACTCCGACTAAGCCTCGACACATAAACACATACGCTCAAGAACGTAAGCCGACCCTTTTGAAATGCAGGAGACTAAAGTCCCATTCTGCTATAGTGCTCTTGTATTGTTACTTTTTAAAAAAGGGATACTTTGCGTGTCATTGATACACGAACAAACGCCTCTTTACCCACGGTTTATGGTGTGAATAAAAATTGTTTTTACACAAAACATTTACTCGGGTACATGACAGTCATATCCAATGTTGCTGTAAAGCTTTGTGCAAATTGATACCGTGTTAATGAGCAAGGTGTGCCCACAACAGAATTAATTTTTGTAAAATGTTCGCAAAAGTTACAGTCGTAGGTATGAACAAAACTCATTGGAACTCTTTTGGAATTATTATGTTCGTCGTGGGGAATGAACAAACAACAGAGTTTCAAGTACATCGTAAACAATAAAGTTGTAAGAAGTTAAATAGCATTAGGCATTCGCAACGCGTTTGGGGCTTTCAGTTTTCGAGTCACGGACTGTTAAATGAAATAAGAATCCGTCATAATTTCTTTCGATGGAGACTGTATCTTTTGAGACTTTTGGTAAATGGACTGTTTTATAAGGCCGAGCGGCCACACGGGGTATATCATTTCATAATATCGAGTCATAACCGCCGAATTATCATAAGCGACATTTTTACCTAAACAGCGTTTTTATTGCATGTGTTATTTTAAATTATAACGGACAAGAACGCCTCGATATTTCCCGCTAAAATTATATCGAATAGCAATTATAGTTAAAGCTAAGTTTACCATAGAAGAGAAAAACCATAGAAGATACAAAGAAACTGTCTTAGGAATCATTAAATCTTTTTGTATGAAAACAATTTTGGTAATAATAATAACACAAAATAACTCCTAGCCCCACCCTAGGAAAACTTTGTATCGCGGGTGCCATGGACGACGCATTACATCCAAACCAACCACAACGGTTATACAAATATGTCTCACGGCCCGGAAATCCCGATTTTTTCTTACAAACCAGCGAGCGGTGAGGCAGAGGACATTAAATTTATCAATATACATTGCATTGCTCTGAGATCGACCTCGGAGCATCGCGATGCTTTTCTCTGGGTATCTCAGAGCATTGAAGTTTTAAATTTATTACAATTGTCTCAGTATAAAATATTCATCGATATATTTAATGGTTTCTGCCTTGCCGTTCGTTGGTTTGCGCTGGCCCTTAGATGACTACGAAATGCTAACATAATACTACGGCCGTCGCAAACCTATTACGGCAAAAATAATATAATTTCGAAGTGCACAAATATACAACAGGTTCCCTAATAATGTGTAGGGTTTACATGATTTCTATGTAGAATTTAAATATGATTTATTTCAATGTATTATTTGTCGGGAAATATTCTTTGAGAATGATTGCAGAATTATCATCCAAAATAGAAACAGGGGCGTCATTTTGGATGATATAAAAGAAATGTTGTAGTTTAAGAGTATTTCACTTTTTGTCACATTTGAAGAATAAACAGCAGTTGAGAATCAGCGAGAGTTTTATTATAAATGTTAAATACTAATACTAAACCCGTTTAATAAGCAGTTCATAATTTATCTATTACATTAACATTAAAAGTAATAAATAAAGAATTGAAAATAGCAACATAAAAAAATTAGAAAATTATAAACAAAACCTGCAACGTATTTTATTATTGTGGATATGTGTATACTAGCTTGCGCGAACGCACACTACTCTTGCCCAGTATGTTATGTTGGTTGAGTCAAACAAAACAACCCACCTCTTAAAAATGTCATATTTGTATTACATCGATGTTATGCTACTTAATATTATATGTTTAGTGTTATTAAATTATATATATGTTAATTATACATATATGTTATATATATGTTTAGTGTTATTATATAATGTTATTAAATTTGAGTTTCTCATTGAAGTGAATGTATAATTCTGTTGAGAAAATAAATTCTTAAACAACAAAATAATCAGTCTCATTATTTTTCAAAGCGAAGGAAATAACAGCTGTGCTTCGGCAATCAGTAGTATTTCTTTATTTTGATTAGGTTGATGGAACACGGCTCCGCTCCACGAAGGTAGGTAATGTACCTTAATCATTCTGTAATGGTGGAACGGATTTAGAGCGAATGTTTACGGAGGTATTTTTCATTTATATTTATTGTACTATAGCAATGACAATGAAAGCTCGCACTCAGAAAAATGTATTATTACATCAAAAACCTCTGCGTTTTTTGACGAAATTTGACGATCTCCGTGGTCGAGTGGCTCGCATACCGGTTTTCATGGTGTTGCCATCTCAGAGGTCTGGGCTGCGATCCCCGGCTGGGTCAATGTAGAAAGCTTTTCTGTATTGTCTCGGGTCTGGGTTTTCAATACACAATATATTTATTGCATTCATATGGTATACATGTCTTAAATTTAAAATAATGCTACACATATGAGCCCTTTATTAGGGATAACAATAACAGCAGAGGTAGGCCGAAGTTTCAATTATTAATTAAAATTGTTATTTGTCAAATAATAATATGAAATAAAAAAAATGTCATATAATAATAAAGAAATACGTCATATTATGAGTAGAATTATGTCACTTGAAAGTTTGAATTTAATTAGATTACAATAGCATAACTTTACAGTATATAATTAACATTTATTTATTATTCAAATTTATTATAATATTATTATTTTTATTTGTCATCAAAGTATTCATTTAAATTGTAATAGCATTTATTAATAAGATGTAATTTTAATTTATTTAGAAACAGTGAATACTTTTCCTCGTTTTTAATAATGGGCGGGAGTTCGTTGAATATCCTCACCGACATCGAGTGGGGACTTGAGCTGTGTATGTGTAGCAGAGATCGTGGCAGAAGCAATCTATTGCGTGGTCTAAAAGTGTGTCGTTGAGGCAGATCATCAGTGTTAGTGTAAAAGCCCTGGCTTTTACACTAACACAACAACAACAATTTGTAAATTTATTAAACAACACCCTGGTGTTGTTTAATAAATTTACAAATTTCTAAAATATATATAGAACACAAAGTCAAAATTTTAAATTGTTTAAAGTACGGTCTGCAGCTATCCGTACTACTCAAATTACCAAGAATACGGATGCATCTTTTCTGGATTGTAAATATTTCTCGTGCGTACACATTATTTCCCCAAAGGATAATTCCGTAACTTAGGTGGGAATGAGTGTAAGCATAGTAAGCGGCCATTGCAGTCATTAGGTCAGTCGTTTTCTTTATCTCTCTCAATGCGTAAGTGAAACTAGACAACTTTTCTTAATTTTTTGTATGTAACATTTCCAATTCACATACGTGTCTATATTTAAACCCAGCAAAGTGAAGCTGTGTACTGTTTCTACAGGCGTTTTATTATATGCATATACTAAGTGTAGTGGAGTTTTTTGCGGTGGGTGAAATTGCATCATCTTTGTTTTATTTAAATTTATATCCAAGATATGGTCAGACATCCAATTTATGATCTCAGTGAAAACATGGTGAATTTTTGCATTCACGTTGTCGCTGGTACCACATGATGTCAGAAGTGAAACATCGTCGGCAAACATGACACAGTGTTCAGAAATACATTTAGGTAAGTCATTGATATAGATTTGTGGTATCGTCGTTGTTTCCGATTTCCATAACACAAGTGCTTTAGTTAGTTACTTGGAGTCGGAGCAACATATGTCATGTTGTCTAATATTTATTTATTTGACAATAAAACTTCAATCCCTGAAAGCCGACTGAGGTGCACGTACAGTTGCTCTATCAATTAGTGTTCAGCAGTAACAATAACAGTATAACAGATCATGAATTGTGACTTTGTCGGCTGATTTTGAAATCTTTATTTCGGACAAAATATCCATTATAATGTTAGTAACAAAATA
>NW_020653719.1:700507-709762 GCF_003589595.1 Hyposmocoma kahamanoa | reverse complement strand
CAAACAAACCGACGTTTCGGGCCCTTTACAGGTCCCATGGTCACGGTCAGTCAGTCAACCGTGACCATGGGACCTGTAAAGGGCCCGAAACGTCGGTTTGTTTGAAAAAACAAATATACGCGATTTAAATCCGGAAAAATAGTTTCATTTCCTAAATAATATTTTTTTAAAACTAATATGCAACCGGAACCAGTGCTTATGAAAAAAGAACCCTGAACCCCGATTGTAATTATACTCAGGAAGCTGTTGTCGCTGTCACGAACTCTATGCACCAGGGAAGCCGCTCTTTTTCGCATAATAGCAGCAAAGCCCCATCTACCTTAGTTATGGCGGACATCCCCGATGCACTGGAAAATCGTGCAACAACATCCTGTATATGTTATTGTATAAAATTCGTATGGCACTAAGAGAATTTATGGTGTCGTTGACCCAAAGGCTGCAAGTCACTACACCTCGCGAAACTACGGGTCTACATGTTATTTCTTACTATTTGTATTATTTTAAAATACTATATATATTCTATTTTGTAGTAATCCAAGCTTTAGTTTCATGTAAATATCAGGTACAGGCACTGCAAGAGAGGCTTGTAAGGAGCTACGTCTACAATAGCAAAGCTTTAAATTGAAACATTTTGGATATTAAATATATTTTACGTATCAGTGGCAGTGTGTACAATATGTTTGCATTACAATTTTGTGTATCTAAATCCTACAATGTTGGGTGTCACACTCACATACATTTATTAATTAATGAAAATTTTTATATTACATATTAATTCCCATTTGGCTCTTATATTTTATTCTCCTCTCAAATATAGAGCATTTGATATTTAGGTTCGTATCTTTGTCGCAAACTCCGTAAAATGTGTATCGTTTCACAGGTACAAAGTTAGTCACTTGCTTTAGTAAATTTTAATGAGTTTAGAGATCGGCGCAGATAATGAGGATATGAGACGGTTTGGTTTGGACTAGACTCGTGTTACTCAACAAGAAATTGTTACACAACTGATTATACCCTTACTTTGTATATGTAAATTTTAGATTACAAACTATAAATATGTTATTTAAAATTGGATTTATATGTGACGGATAAGGTCTTTGAAAGTCAAATACATACTCTATGTCTAGTTATCTTCGTCTATTTTTATGATATCAAGCCACTGGATGAACAATTTGTGCGCCTGATGATAAGCGACACGTCTATCCATGACAGTTGCGGTGTTACTCAGAGTTTTGAGCTTTCAGATTCTTTCAGGGCAGTGGCTATAGGAGGTCTAAGAGGGCGGTCACGTGGCCACTCCATCGGCTAGGTGATTGACCGCGGAGTCTCTTTCCTTCCACCTTACTCATCGCAACCATTTTGGCAAGATTGTTTGGTTCTCGGCGAGCAATATGACTAAACCACTTCAGAATTCTCTAATAGCTTATTTCTAATATCACCTTACAACAAAAGCTAACACTGCGCTTTGCAAACTTTCGAGCCGCTACAAAGTAGCATTGTAAACACTTGGTTTATTTGAGTAGGTAAAATGTTAAAGGCAAATGAAAATTCCGCTGTCGGTTTTGCTGTCAAAAAGTTGTTGACATTTTAAACTGGGTACTAGCTAACTTTTAATTTTGCGAACGCTTTAACTAGAACACACGCGAGTTTTAATTTCATTACGATTTAGTTTTCCTCTATCGTTTTTTTCAAGGGTTTAGTTGAAATTTATGAAACATTTATCAAACTATATTATTAGTTAGTACCTTTGCGTTAATCTAATGATTATAGACATGAGTAGTTAGTACTTAAATAACATAGACTTGGTTCAATACGACAAACAGAGTGTAGGCCTAGGTGTAATAAGGCCACATTTACAAAATTACAACTTTTCAGGACAGAAGTATAAAAATTGTGCAAAGAAAATTATTTGATAACTTTTATGTTTAAATACGAGTCATATAATTTTACATACACCTAATTTGTTTCATGTAGTTCGTATTATTTCTATGACTATCATATGATAAAAGCACTTTTTACGTATCATCACGTGTCCCTTAAGTAAGTTTAGATGACAAAAATTTTACGCGCGTTTTTAAGATAGGCACGTGCCTAGAAATTCATACGTTTGTTATCATACAGTTCACATTTACGCTCGGTACCGCCGCGCTCAGAGGAATTACTTCAAAACTCGTCACCGCTGCATACGCGAGTCGCCGCGCATTTGCAATTATAGGCACTGATAGTACACTTGTTCAAATGACCGCGCGTTGCCTCGTCATCTGAGCGTCCCAGCGCGCGGCAGGTGTGCGTCTATTTGAACTTAGTATTATTATTATTACCAAGGGTACGGTAAAGTAAGTTACTTACTGTGTAAGTTAACTGCGTCAGTAAACGGGGGTTTAAAAAAGTACATCTAAAATGTCATTGCGTGCTTCTATTCGAGATACTTAAGGAACCCATATTCTTCTTTTCTTAATAGATCTAAGTTAGGAGGCTGAATTTCCTTGCTTCTTTGTATATGTTTCAAGTCGTCAAGTGTATTTTAATTTTTAATAATTATAAACATTGCTTTAGCTGCAAAAAAAAACACACTTAAAGGTTTTGGAATATCTTCTTGAAAACCATTAAAACTGTTATTAGTTTTGTTTAGTTCTTTCATCATAAAATTCATAAAGTTCACACAGCCTTTGTCTAGTTTTAACAATTTCCTGTTGTCGGTGGTACGATATGTACAGGTTTATTCAAATTATGCTAATGCCATTAAAATCTTATATCAAAAGAGTGCTCGCCCGTAAATTACGTTAAAATATTTGACAATCCAAATTAGAGTTGTCCCACGCCTAATTGAAGTGTCTGGCTAATGTGGGGTATTGGGGAAATTATTCGGCGAATTATAATGAAAATATCCGAGGCGCGGATCTTGTTAATTGCTTGATTAATTATTAGCGGCTCGAGATGGGGTTGCGACAAGGGTCGCCGAAGATCGGACGACATCAATAAGGTTTAATTGGAGACGGCCATCACGGCTATTAGCCTGCCCCAATTACTAATATCAGTTCGAATCTCGACCTCAGGATTATAATTTTAAGTTCCTTCAATTTGCGTCAAGTCTAAGTTTTCACTAATTGCGTTATGTCCCTCAATTTATGTTTTGTTGCTCCATTATCTTTAATGGGTAATAACCAGCGAGGCTATTAACGAATGACTTTCGAGGGGTTCCCATAACAATGGGAATGGCAAATATGGAGGAGATACAAACCGTTGCATAATCCAAATTCAACTAATCTTTATTTCATGGGTGAATAAATTACATCTGAAATCGTCATATTGATTAAACTCTACTGTCGAGTTCTTAGGTTTTCGCGATTGTTACACATAGGAAATGAAACTATTTTTGTTTTTTCAAACAAACCGACGTTTCGGGCCCTTTACAGGTCCCATGGTCACGGTTGACTGACGGTTTGTTTGAAAAAACAAATATACGCGATTTAAATCCGGAAAAATAGTTTCATTTCCTATAAACTCTACTGCTCATTCGTAAGGCAGAATTCTCATGGATTGGGCAAGAATCTTTAGGGGATTGCTCTTTACAAAAAGGCCATTTGTACACATCATTTACAATATTTATTTAGATAGAAACAGCTTGAAAGAGATTTTTGGAATTCACTCACAAGGTGTAAATAAATGTTCTATTTAAATGATAAATTTTGGGGAATCTTATTATAGAAACCTACTTAGATATTGCCCCTTAGAATTGATCAGTGCTTAAGTTTGTAGTAAGCGGCGGTGCGTAAACGTCGAGCTCCAACGCGTTCGAATAGTAATAGTGTAGTCTTGTTGCTTACTCACATCTATTTTTCGACGAATCAAATTTAGAGATGTCGTCAAAGGAAATAATTTCAGAAGTTTTAGAAAAACGTCCAATATGAAACTACAATCATAAAGCCCATAAAAATAGAAGGATTATTAATCACTTTAAAGAGAAGGATAGAGATACTATTCGTTCATAATTAGTAGTGTGATTCCAATTCTGGCTTGGCATTTGCAAGAATGTAGTCAAACGTTTCCACGGTTATTGTAGTGTTCTTATAGAACTTGTCTGAATTTTGTGTTTGTGATTCCAGCGAAACTCGCCTTTTTGCTTTCTTTGTTTGTAGTACGGGTTCAGGTCTTCTTCTGTCCGTAATACTAATAACTCATACTGAATAAAAGAATTAGGTATTATAAAAAGGTCATGTCACAGTAGCGATATCGCGCTCACACTCTCGTTACGTCACTTTACCGCCGCAAACTGATTGCCGTCGTCGCCATCGCGCTGTCACTCGCTGTCGTCCAGTTTGTGGCCTTAAAAGAAATTGGTGGAAAGACGACTGTCAAAAACTATCGGTTTATTTTTGTTGCTCCTATTAACGGGTTTCCGTGAAAAAAATAATTTAAAAAAATTACAATATATAGTGGTATATTCAATTAACAACGGTTTAAATTAATATTTTGAGTTTGTTATGGTTAGGTTATACAATATATTTTTTTGGTTGAGATGATACCTACTGTTTTTTATGACTACAAATTGGCGGGACGAACAAGTCGTGCACTTAGTGGTAAGCTACACATCTACCCATGTGCATTCAGAGCTTTCAATGGTAAAGTATAGTTACTGCTACTATACTTTACCATTGAAAGCTCTGAATGCACATGGGTAGATGTGTCGCTTACCACTAAGTGCACAGAGCTCCTTGTGAATGAATTTGTCCAGAGAAGTACTGCCACCTTACCTATTTTTGCCGCCAAGCAGTATTGTCAGCATTACTGTGTTCCGGTTTGGAAGAGTAAGGGTGCTGAATATGTCTCAGGGTGACGGACACAGTGACAGTGCCCCTCAGATTTTTGCGATTTAAAGCTCTGAGTGGCACTGCAATTGTTATGGACAGGTGTGTAGCTTACCAACAGGCGCACGACTTGTTCGTCCCGTTACTTGATACTATAAAAAAAGTTCTGAGGGGCACTGCCCCTCCGCCCTTCACCTTGAGACATAAAGATTACAAGTCTCATATGCCTGTACTTTCACCACCGCGCTTACAATTCATAACCGGAACAAACTAATGTTCATATTACTGATGGCGACAAAATTAAGTAGTTATCATATTTTTAAAGATAATATAATTATAGATAATATAAAATCAATAAACCTGATGCATCCGCTAATTTGCCACTCTCAAAATTGGAATATTTTCTTCAAATTTGAATGGGATTACTACTACTCTTACTGCAACGAAAAAGAGTCATCGAATCGGTTCACAAATGACGGTAATCGAAAATATACACACAAAATAAAATACAATAAAATTGAGAACGTCCTCCTTTTTTCAAATTCCGTTAAGAAAAAGAATGAAATAGTTGATCGTCTCCAAATTACAATTACGACGTCGTTGTCTTAACATTCTGCTCAGTCTGCAACGATATTCGGAGGGGTTTGTAGGGGTTAGAGAAAGATACGATGAGGTGTCAGGGGAAGCGGGAGGGTGTGTCCCCCTTTGTTGACATTCCGTTGACCCACAAACATAGTTACGTATATCCATGCAGTGATATATTAATGTGAAAATCGAATATGCTTTGCAAACGAAGATGACTAACACATACTTAGTGCAGAATTTAAACACGCTTAGTCGGTTATAACAGCTTTGTTAATGCGTCAGTAATACATATATAACTCTGAAGTAAATTACGTGTAGCGTAACACTGCTTCACAGTTCTGCTGTGGTTCTGTTCCGTTCATACATATTCAAAAGAAAAGGGAGGCCGTGTGTATGACGTTTAGTATTCAAATGAGTCATCCAACTTGAAATTATCTGATATTATAATTAATAATAGGAAAATACTTTGACCAACTTATTGGCGTAGTAATACAAAGGGAATCTCTACCAACAAGTTAGGCACACTGCCGCATTCATTCATTCCAAGGAAGAAAAAAAAAAGAATGGAAATGGCATCAAGCAACGTTTGTATCAAAACCGGTGTAGCCACACGCACACATTTGAAAACGTAATCTTACATTAGTACTAAGATAACATAATTTTGATTGGTTATAAATTATCTTATAACCAATATATATTATTATTATATTATAGACAATAATAAAAACTTTTGGTAAAAAAAACTGAAACTTATTTGGATCTAATAAGGTTTTATTATTACTAGTCACATAAAAGATAAGAATCCTATGAACACAAACTTCTTGGAACAAAAGCAAAAAGTTCACAATCTACAGATAGGGATGTGACATTTAATTGATATCGACAGTATGTTTCATAACTAGTGGAATATTGAACTAGACATTGCTTTACACTTGCTATAATTAGGATGATCGAGTATATAACCAGAAATAGAGACGAAATGTCATTTAATTTGTTTGAAATTCTGCCATATCATTACTGTGACAACTGCGCTCCGATTGGCTAGTCCCGAGTTCGAAACAAATAACGGGTGTCGGCAATGGGTGTCGCAAACTGTTTCACTTCAAAACGAACCAGTTAACTTGAGCTTTGCTATAAAGGACGTAAATTGCAAAATTACATATTTAATATTTAATTACCGATGAAATGTGAGTCCGTTTGTATTGTAATTAGATGTTTTGCTGTTATTCCCACACCACCGAAAGAACAGCACGGCATTGTTAGAGATATTATCTTTATTACAATAAATACAGAATATTTTTTGGAATATACGGAGACGTATATACAGGTCAGTAGTTGGCCTGTCTATATTTCAGTGCAAACGAGAGATGATATTTATAAGAGTTGTATCGCTAACGTGTTACTAGGAATATGTGGCCCTTATTTCGTATCTATTTCTGGTTATATACTCGATGATTAGGGTGGTTAACCGCGGAATATATGGAAACGGCATTTACAGCAATGTCTTCGAGAACTAGCGTAGCTGACTTTTACACGCACACATTTGTTACCAAATACGCATAAGGTTTTACTAAACGAAAATATTAATTGATATAGCCTTCGCAGGCGTATGCGTGCCTATACGTAGCTACATGCTACAATCACAGTATTAATGATTTATATAAACTGTCAACGTACTTTTATTAACCTACTAGATTTCAAGTCAATCCGATCACTGGAAGGGTTGAAATATTAAAACACAGTCATCATAAAAATCTTTATTCTTCCTGAAATATATTTGGTCAACAATTAATTACGTCTTTCTGAACTGACTGAACATGACTAAACCCATAGCGCCGACGAGCTTGTCAAGAAAATGAAGATACTTATTTCCGAAGGCGAAGAAGCGAATCATTTGTTTCCTGAAAACTAAACGAAAAATAACTGACAATGTTTCAGAAATGTTTTCACATTTAGATGTGGTCTATAATTTGTGAATGCGACTCTGAGTTTCATGTCATATACTACCTGATTTACAAAATTATTTATTTCTTAATGAATTTTTCGGTTGTTATACATAATTTAATGTGATGTCATGAAATGCCTATAGGAAATGGTGCTATATTTAGTAAGTACCAGCTTTTACTGCCTGTTGCTTCAGCCCATTTTTCCTTTAAAAAGGATCCGGCCGGAAACTAAAAAAATCAATACAAAAACTGCAAATGTAAATCATGCCTGTGATGAAACTAAGAACTGAAGCGGACGAAGGTGACGTATAATTAGCAAGCAGGGAGATAGGAATCATGTAGATAAATTAAGAAAATATCCAATCTCATAAAGTCTTCATTTGATACTCCACGAACTTACGTGCATTGTAAAATTATCGACACTGTACCCCTTCTATCTATATTTCCTTTTTTCCATTACTACAACGTTTTTCCTTAAATTGAAAATTAAAAAAAACTTGCGAGTGTTGGGACCAAATATATAAGTAATCAAAATTGTTAGCTTTTAAATACCTGTAAACAATTTATGTTTACACATTGGTACCGCTACAATAAAAAAAAGTTGAATTAAACCAAAATCGAGTTTCTAAATACAGAGTTTCTACATATCGATAATTTGATTATAACACGCGGACCCAGTACCAAGTGTAATACGACACTAGTGCAAGCAATTCATTGAGCGTCATTCAAATTGTCCTTTTGACGGCGGCGATGGCTAGCCACCAATGTATATTGTTATTACCGAATCGCAAGAAAATAGTTTTGTATCGAAATTATAGTATTGCATTGTTCAAAATATTAGAAAATACAGACTTGTAGTACTTACCGATGAAAGGAAATTACTCCCGGAGTATTTTTTAAACTATGGCTTCTTACGCGACATAATATAATTGCATATTTCTATTTGTTCCATAAAATAATCATGTGATATCACATTTGAACGACGACTGACGCGCTGTTGACACTCATATGCCCGTCTGGTGATAAGCTATGTAACGCGGACCTCGCCCACTAACCAGTCTATTACTAGTATACATATGGTCTGTGATTCATTCAATCAAGTCACTATAGACCAGCATCTTAAATTTGACGAACACGTAAATCTCCTGAAAGTAAGAACTCGTAAATTAATATACATATTTAAAAATCTCCGGCATATCGCAGACTTCAAATTGCTCAAAACTGTTTATTACGCCCTGTGTCAATCCATCTTGACCTATTCAATTATGTCCTGGGGCGGCGCTCCTAAAACACTACTTCTGACTCTAGAAAGGACCCAAAGAGCCGTTCTAAAAGTGGCATCCTTTCGCAATTTCCTGTATCCTACAAGGGATCTCTATGCCCATTGGAGGGTTCTTACAGTACGCCAATTGTTCATGCAGATGGTAATTCTAAAACAGCACTGTCTTCTTCCTTATGATCCAGCTCTTAAACAAACCAAACGTAGGCACTATATGGTTTGCAAAAGATCGTCTCCAAAGACCTCTTTTGCCCGTAAATTCTTTAGTTTCTTGGGCCCGTACTTGTACGATTCATGCAACAGCCATATCAACATCTTCCCATTGTCATCTTATGAATGTAAGACAAAAGTTGCCGAGTGGTTACGAAACCTATTCTACGAGGATACTGAAAAACTCCTTAGCGTAACTGTTTAGCTTCACATGTTATATATACAATTTGATAGAAATCCCATAATATACCTTTATTTTTTTTTCATTCAACCCTCTATTAAACGTTTCACAGTCTTTTCTGCACACTCACTCAGACACACGTCACACACATACACATATATCACACTCACACGCATGCACGCACACACACTCACTCACTCACACACACACACACACACACACACACACACACACACACACACACAC
>NW_020653719.1:692931-700497 GCF_003589595.1 Hyposmocoma kahamanoa | reverse complement strand
ACACACACACACACACACACACACACACACACACACACACACACACAGAGAGAGAGACAAACGCGCACGCGCGCACATTCATGCACTGTACATCCCCTAACCCATCATACACACTTTTCACTCAAAATTTTTACATATAATCACTTTCTTATCACACTTACTAACTTTTCTAATATGTCAGTACCTTTTCTCAAAATAACAAATAAATAGTGTATTTTCAAATCATCACTCCAATTTATCCTTAACGTCTTAGTAATTTCAAAAACATCACAATATTGTACCATTGAGATCCGGTGGTGGATACCTGGTTACCTATAATACAGGTCCAACCTAGTTTAGGCACTAGTCTTCCGCCTCACAATTTTCACTGTATAATGTTCTTTACGATAAATACCCTGTAATTTGTATTGTTAAGGTGGAAAGAACAATAAATAAATTATTATTATTATAGTTCAAGTTTTTTTTTAGGTTTTTTTTCACTCTTTTTCAGCTGTGGTAGCGTAATGGTTTCACCCACGGCCTCTCACCTTTGAGGTTTTCGGAATTTATGTGCGAAATTTACGTAAAAATTTACCACGAACTTTTTCGGTGAAGGAAAATATGGTTAAACCTACTCATTGAAGAAGGTTCATAATCCTCGGAAAACGTGTGGCGACCTCAATTCGCAATAAGGCCAGGGTGGCCTAAACCATAGAACAATAAATACAGTAGAAATGGTTAGTTAGCGTCAGACGCGTGCCAACTACATAGGTTTCGAAAGACCTACTTGAGCTCAGTCTGCCATTTTCGCTTTGTATATGTATGGTTGTGTCATTCTTTTGCGTAAACTGTTAAAATCCTAGAAAAATGCCTTATTGTGCTTTTTTGTAGATCAAACGTGATAGCTTAATCAAAAATATAACCTGTAGTTGTATTTCAAACCATCGTAAGTGTTATTTTAATAAATTTTTAATATTCTGATTACCTATTCGTTCAGATGTTAATTGTTCGTCGTAGTCCAGCTACTGGCCGCAAGATGGTAGCATATTGAATAAAATTTTAATATAAAATCGAAACGTCGTAACTTGAAATAAAGGTATTGAACTTTCAACGATATAGCGACTGGGTAAAGTTCAAATTATATTAACAATCCAGAATTTGTTACATCTTTTTAAATTAGAAACTATGACCAATCATTGTCAAGATTTCATAGTGTTTATCATTTTGTTTTTGCGCGTTTTGGCGACATCGGTTCTGATAGTAATCGAGACTTATGGAACTTCCATAGTTTTTTTTCCTCCGTGGCCCTCGCCTGAGAGGAAACCCGTGTCCAGCCAGTGGGACGTATAAATGGGTTGATGTTGTATTCACTTTTGAATTTGAATATTCGCACCCTTGCTTAATAAGGTCACATCTACTAAATGAAAACATTTCAAGAGAAAGGTTTAAAGATTATACGAACAGAATTATTAGCAATACATATTTTTTTATGCTCAAGAGTCGACATTATCTCGGCTCGAATTTAAATTTTTCCCGTAACAATACGGTTAATTTTGCTTGGGCCGAGCGGCAGGGGCTTTACTTCAGAATTTTTTACAAACGAAATTAAAGCCATTGGAAAAATGTATATCATATAGTATACGTGTTCTATTTAGTTCAGTTCATAAAAAAATATTAATGGTATATATAAAATATTTACTGGAGATACAGCGGTTTTAGTGATTTCTCACCGTATAGCAATCAGTGGGGAGTGGCACAGAGACTTGGAGGCCTATACCCAGCAGTGGGTGAAGTCAGGCTGTATATGATGATGATGATAGCAATCAGCGTATATCCTCAATTTTACTATTTATATTTTTTTCAAAGTAATTGATTCAACACTTTTACTGTTATGTGGAATCAACCAAAGCCATTTGAGGTTGTATCGACCCTTAAATAGGAGAGTTGTAAAATTTCACATAACATCATTGACTTACAATTATATGGACGTCGGGTCCGCACTAAAAAGTATCCGAACTTATAGGGCGTTAAAATCGTATACAGAGCGTCATTCACGCTTTAGTCTTCGTTTGTTCGACTGACAGCGGAGCAAGCAAATTTAGACAGTACTGCGATGACATTACAATTTAAATTCAACGTTTTAGCTTTTTCATATTCCTTTACATGTCACTACGTTTAAATAGGTTGACTTGGGACATTTTTTTCGTGGTTTTTGTATTAGACCCGTCGTCCATTTATTTGTAAGTCAATGCATAATATAGATAACTATTTTATGTAGTTCGTATCACGGCTACGACTTTCATGCGATAAAAGCAGTTTTGACGTATGATTACTTGTGGCTTTATTATACTACCGGTAATTTAATTGTAATTAAGGGTAATGTAATTTTTAACCGACTTCAAAAAAAAGGAGCGTTCTCAATTCGACTGTGTGTTTTTGTTTGTACGTTACGGTTTCCGAACCGATTGTGATGATTCTTTTTTTGTTGGATCTTTTCAACTAAAACAGGTAAAACGGGTACCTCAGTAGTGCCCCATTTCAATTTGAAGAAAATATTCCACCTCTAAGGGTGGCAAACTAGGGGATGAATTACTTTTGAGGTCTATTTTATAGTATTCTGTACTGAGATTATTAAGTTTACAAAAGACGATAACTTTTATATGCTTAAATAGGACAGTCTTAAAATGTATAAAGTACTTATACATGTTATAAAGTACTTATTATTTCTATAACATTCATGATGTAAAAACACTTTTGACGTATGATCATATGTGGCCTCATTACACCAAGGGTACATGTTTTTAAATTGAAATAAGAAAAGATTCCTTTTCTAATTTGTATTATGATGAATATTTTCATTCTGCAGGACTCTTTTCGGATGAAGGCGACTTCCATAAATCGCGGCAATATACGGTACACTAATCGCATGAGGGCGATCCTTCCTTTTCTCTGATTTCTTTCTTGTGAGTAAACATGACGATTCCCTATTTGTTGTTAGGGGAAAAAAATAAGAAATATTCCGTGTGCGATAACAAATTTATGTTGCGAGCGCTTCATATCAAGTGGTCGCGTGACTCGATGGGAAAGAGATCGGAAATGAAACAGTCGGAGCCTTTTAGCCTTTCTCATGTAACGTGTAACAATTACTCTTTAAAATAATTGAATGGAATATCTACTTCTCTGATAGTTTTGTCAGCAGTTTACACAAATACAAAAACCGAGTGATTTTGAAATTCGATTTTTCGGTTTTTAATTTTCGGTTATCCGGTTATTGGGTTTTTTCGGATACTTTTTTGGTGTTACCCAAATAATTATTTATAAGTGTCAAAAAACTAAAACGACTTCAAATAGGCATTTATTTTCTAGAATTGACATTACAGCATTGACAATTAAGACACAGCTAAGGTCTTAAAAGTCAATTTTCGAATTATATAAAAAAAACCAACAACAACATAAATATTTTAACATGATTAGTGCTTATTTAGAAATAAATAATTACACAACTTCTTTTTCAGTTTACGTAGTGATATCAGCGTCAGGCTTGAAAATTGGACATATAATAATAATAATAATAACGCAACACACTGATAGTCCCGTACCAGGGTAACCCTGTATCGCGAGTGCCATGGCACACACACACATAAGACATTCACAAATTACACCCAAACTTATGAGAGAAATAAATGTATTACACATATTTCTTCCGGCCTGGGAATCGAACCCAGGACCTCTGCGTGGCAATCCAGGGTGGTAACCGTTCGGTCACGGAGGCAGTTTGCATGCATAAAAACGTTATCGATTAATTTCGCTCCTAGAATCTTTAAAGTCTCTCCAGAAAAGTAGTCATATTGCATACATGTCCTTATTATCCTTTTTTTGAAGTCGTTTAGAAACAATTGAATGTATTGTTATTTTACATATTAATAATCACTAACTTTAAGTGACTTTGTTTTGTTTCGAAATACAAACAATATTCGAAACGATTCGAATTATGTTTTAAAAAGTCCTGACAAAAAATTGGATTTGTTTAATAATATATTATTATTTTGGTTTTTACGGAAATGGGTTTTGAATATAGTGTTTAAAAATGTAAACATAAAACCTATTTGGTTTTATATTATAATACAAGTCTCGAGCACTTAATATCTAAGAGGATTTGAGATGAAAACAACTACTGCTGCCAAAATAAATCAATCGAGGAACGCCTTACAATTTCAAAGTAAAAGAACAAAAGACGATCGTTACTAATGTATCTTAGTAGGATAGTGGTGGTCCTTTGTACCCAAAGACAAATAGGGGCAATCGTTTCGGTCCATCGGGCTTTATGACATGGTACTGGGTCGGAACACTAACACCGTAATAAAGAGAAAGCAGTAGTATATTTCCATACAAGGTCTTACACGCACACAGGCTCTGTTACGGCTTTGCATATATTGTCGCTGATCGCTCGAGACGGAGGATAGTTGAATGTGTACAGACAAGGCGATTGAGCAAATGCCTGTATTGTATAACACATATTATACGTGTCGATGCTTTGTACAATATTTCCAAAGGAAAGGATTTTATCCCATAATCCACAACTTTGTCCTTTTGTGTCAACTAAGAGTTTTGTGTATCTTTTTCTAAACTACTAAGACCCACCAAACGACAATAGCAAAAGAGTTAAAAGCCCAATGTGCATTAAAATGTATCAAATACATGCTTATTATTATGCGGTTATTACGTATTCTTTATTTTTATATATTTACACTTATAGACATTTTCACTATAATGTACTGTGGGCGCTTACATAGGAATCATTTTGTCTGAGTCTGAATCAGTTAAATATTATATACATTTTCACGGGAACACGGGGTCTCCTAAGGCCTCGTGTACATGAAAATATACACAATAACCTCCTAAGGTTAAACACAGGCTATATCATGATGTTTCTTTTCTACATCGATAAAGTAAATGATAACTAAATTTTGATCAAAAAGCCTTGAGAGCTGCATACTGGAATCTACTCGTATGCTCGGCACTGATTTACCAGTGCATGTGTGTGTTTGTGAACCTGCCTCCATGGCCGAACGGTTACCAAGCTGGATTGCCACGCTGAGGTCCTGGGTTCGATTCCCAGGCCGGGAGAAATATGTCTATGGCCTACATTTATTTCTTTCGTGTAATTTGTGCTTGTCTATGTGTGTGTCTATGGCAGCCGTGTCACAGGGTTTCCCTAGTGCGGGGCTAAGAGTGTGTTGCGTTCTGCGTTATTATAATATAAATAGTAGCAGTTGAGTTACTTGTGTAAGAGTTCGTCCAAGGAAGTACCTATATCTGCCACCAAGCAGTAATGTGAGCATTACTGCGTTTCGGTTTTTGTCGCGGCAACTTATGTCTTAGGGCGAAGGGTGCAGTGATAGTGCCTCTCAGGTCTTTGCGATTTAAAGCTCTGAGTGGTACTGGAACTGCTATGGACAGGCGTGTCGGTTACCACCAGGCGCACGACTTGTTCGTTCTGTCACTTGGTACAATAAATAAAAAATTTGTTCTTCTCACCGTTAGCGGCGTTGTACAATTTAACATAAAAACATAAAGTCGTGGTAGAGATACTGTCCTTTTTTTAGTACGGCCATGAACGTGGTACTGAACCGGAACATCAACACGTTTCCGTATCCTAGCTCTAAGGGAAGCCCTTTCGGTTTATGGTTGGTTTAGTTATTTGACATTGACGAAAAAACTCTATTCAAGCTTATAACGAAAACACACGAGCAAATTTGACTTGGAAAATTTTTGGAGGGTAGGTTTTAATAATGAGGTACTTATTTTTATCTTTTGTTCAGACAACAGGTCCATAAATTGCTTAGTTACTGCTCATACATTAGATCTTATCTATAAACCTAAAATATAACGAAAGGTGAAAAGGTTTGGTCAGTTTTATAGACACTTTTCATATATAGTTTTGTTTTATCTTTATCGTATACCTACCTATCAGTTCGGAAATTGTTTTTATTTTCTTATGTTTTAGTACTTACTTGGCACTGCTGCGGTCCTTGACGATTGGGAGAAGCGGGCTTAGGGCGCATCTTCTTAGCGGAGAGAGGTCTTGGATCGAGTCCGGTGACCGCTACGGACACAGTCGTGATGCCACTCATCACGCCGCTTGATGACGGTGACGTTGTGAGATCTGTGGACAGGAGATTGGGAATTAACAAATAAGCGAAACAACCGGTGCACTACTTGCGTTAAGAGTTCAGGGTAATGTTTACTGAGAATGTCTGCATTATTGTTCGCGGATGAAATGTAATCGACATGAATTTGAATGTAGTCACGCATGAAATTATGCCTAATGTCGATATGCTTAGTGCGTTAATGATAACTGTGTTGTTCTTTATTAAGGTTTGTAACTTTGGTTGTCACTAAAAAGTGTTACTGATTTGTCGACGTAGCCGAAAATTTCAGAAATTAACGCACGCACGCACACACACACACATACACACACGCACGCACACACACACACACACACACACACACACACACACACACACACACACTCACACTCTCTCTCTCTGTAGAAAGAACTATAATGAGTAGGTATTATATTGCTAATTAAAATATCAAATATGACTTTATAAAAAAAATATATGTTAAAATTTACATAAGTGATACTTGGCCACTTCTAAGCTTACACACATCCGCTGCTGGATATAAGCCTCCCCTAGACTACGCCAACTCTCCCAGTCTTGTGCCGCACGCATCCAGCCGCTCCCGGCCACCTTTCTTAGGTCGTCCGTCCATCTTGCCGCAGGGCGTCCCTCACTACGTTTTCCTTAACGTGGTCGCCATTCCAGAACAAGTCTGCTCCATCGGCGATCAAACCTCCTGCAGACATGCCCGGCTCACTGCTACTTTAGCTTACTTATTTTACGAGCTATGTCGGTCACTTTAGTTCTCTGACGTATGACCTCGTTAGGGATTCGCTGCATCAGAGAAACCCCAAACATAGCTCGCTCCATCGCACGCTGCGCGACCTTGAGTTTGTGGGTGAGGCCTGTTGTTAACGTCCACGTCTCGGCTGCGTAGGATAGGCCGGTAGAACGCGCTGGATAAAAGCCAAGTTTTCAGGCTTTGTGGCATTGACCTGAAGTACTTTACTCGACTTTAAGAATTCTCATTATGTAACGACTGCATAAAATATTATTAATATTTCACGACAATGTACTCGAGTACTTAAATAATCGAAATTGCCGCCGAAGTTAGGTGGACAAAAGTAACCTGAAAATTACCCTCCTACGTAAATAAGTCTACAAAGTATACATGTGTATATTTTACATTCATGTGAATGTAATATATTTAACAAAATGACTTCGGTTACATCGATCGCCAGCATAAATTCCCTACTGAGAACCACAGGTACGTCAACAGCTTTCAAAATAAACTGAATTTTAACTCAGTTATTTCCAGCCCGACGATTCTGGAATGTTGCTATCGGTAATTTACCAATTGATTAATTCAACGAAATTATGCGATATTTCGATATTTGGGGCGTGTAACCGCAAAGGTAAACATTGCAGAACATATTCCGTAAAATTACTATATTTGCAGTAG
>NW_020653719.1:688564-692921 GCF_003589595.1 Hyposmocoma kahamanoa | reverse complement strand
TGAATATGAATTTCACGTATTATACCGCCAAATATCAAATTGAAATTCGGTTTCATTCTTTGTAAATAAAGGCTTCATTATTCAGTTCTTTGTTTGTTATATGCAACGTTAAGCCGTGAATATAGAGACATAATCAGTGAGAATAATAAACACGTAAATATTAAAATGAATTCACGATTGTTAATGTTAAAATTGTAACGAATTATTCGCCACTTCAATGCACAGTGCTCGTGTCGAGATTATTGGAAACACAATTTAGCTGGACGTAATTTTCCCTCCGATATTAATTTTGAGCGGGCCGAGTGCAAACAAAACGCGCCAGCAGAGTTAACCCAGCAAAAACCGTTGAATTAGACGGAAGTGAAGATTATTTGCGTAAAGGATAAATTTTCCAGTTCGTAGTCGAGAATAAGTGGAAATTTGATTTTGCTCGGTTTTAATTATTTCCACTGAGCGATCACAATCTCTTGAATTTTATAATTTTTTGCAGAAGAGATATATTTATATAATAACTTGCTGTACCAATGCGTTGCAATGCCGCTGAAATTCCCCAACATACATTGGTTTAGCGTGGTGGACTATGACCATGACCGTCTCCGTATAGAAGACACGTGGCCAGCAGTGGTATTCAATACTTTATTTTTATTGAATATCAGGATATTTTTTCTGAAGTATTTAAGGATACGACTTGACCTGACTATACCAACTACCTGGCTTCCATTCATCCAAATAACCCTAACAAAAAGTCACCGATGAAACAAAAGTAATCACCAACCGACGAAGTCTAGCCATTGTAAGTTATAGTCCTTCTGCAGAGTTGGTTGTTTTGTGACTTAGTCCTGATGCTGATTAGGTCATTTTGAAGGCATACTCATTATGATACCGACCGGTTTTAAAACTACCATGACATTCATCTACTTTGCTATTATTATTGATACAATGGTCCAAAGTCAACAAAAATGCTAAACAACCAAAGTTAGTTTAATTTTATACAGTACACAAACAGAAGGAGAAAGTATTGCTCGCACTCCTTGCAAGGTTGCCCGGTTTGGACCACTTGAAACTATCGCCGCCAGATAAAAAAACAAAATATACATGACTTACGATCGAAAAAATGTTTTTATTATTAGATTCAGACGTTACATTGCTGAAATCCATATGGATAAAAGTGGAAGTAAATTGATTTGCTACTCTGCGAACCCAGTGATAATTTTAGTAATTTTTATAATAATGATTGTAAAATATTATGATGTTTTACTACCATGATATTTGTTTTTTTTATGAAATTACCCCAGTTTGTTATAATTATTAATACAAAGATTGGAAACAAAGAAAAATTCCTTCGATCTGAAAGATCCCGAACCTGTGTTCGGATTGGAATTGAATTCATCACCACCTGACACGTGATGTCAATACATCTACAATTAACACTTACCTTTAGCAGTAACAGTACTATGACAATAGCGGACTTTACACAGACACTCTAACGCGTGTGATACAGCAATCGTGCGGAATTGAGCGTGCGTTCGAAGACGTAGGACGGAAAAGGGAAAGACCGAGCGATTGCGCTCATCGGTCTCGCGCACAATAGCGCCCTTTACACACTCACTCTATCGAGCGTGATCAGGAGCGTACAGTATTGCGCGTGGGAAAGCCTGCGCGGTTACCTGTTTGAAGATTTTTCAGCTAACGTTCTTTCGCGCGCGATTGCTCGTGTTCGTTGTTATTACAACGGAAGAGCGTCCGTGTAAAACCCAACCTTGGAACGCATGATTGCGCCAGGTGACTATTGAGTGCAATTGCGCAGGCTTTCGCTTTTCCTTCCAATCCCTACACGCGCTCACAATCGCTCACTGCTGTTGCACAATTGCTGTATTAAGGCTGAAAGATTGTCTGTGTAAAGCCCTATATTCGAATATCTCAACACGCGCCAGTTTTACGCGGTCTATCCTATGCTATAAGCCTTTACACAGACGCTCTTTCCGTTGTAACAAAAACGAACATGAGAAATTGCGCGCGGAAGAACGTTAGCTTAAAAAAATTCAAAGAGGTGATCGCGCACTTGCAAACTCGCTTTGTGCTTTATTTAATTTTTAAAAGAACTGTATTTATAAAACATAGTTCAAAACATTTACAGTTTAGTTTCTGAGAAAAAGAGGTAGTTGTCGTATATTAGATTAGATAATATTATATAATGCCACAGTACAAATTGCACCACATGTTAAGTAGAGTTCCTTGTGAAAGAGTTCGTCCTGGGAAGTACTGCCAATCTACCCATTTCTGCTACCACGCAATAATGTGAGCATTACTGCGTTCCGGTTTTGAAGGGTAAGGTGTTAGTGAAATTATAGGCACATGGGACTTGTCAACTTATGTCTCAGGGTAACAGGTGTAGTGGCAGTGCTTCTCAGATCTTTACTATTTAAAGCTCTGAGCGGCACTGCAACTATTATGGACGTACACGACATGTCCGTCCCGTCATTTCATATCATTTAGAAAATAGTTATTTTTAATACAGTTGCTCAAAACGTGGTATTTTTCGCACTACAAATCGTGCGGAAAGTTGGATTTCTTGCACTAGTGCTTTTTACTTTTCCAGTTTTTTTTAATTTACTGTTGTTTTAAGTCTTAAACATAGAACTAAAGAGATTGTATATTTATTTCATATTTATGTGCTTTGTGACGTAAGTCATTCGTCATTACTATACTATATCTATGGAGAGACCGCATTTTTACACCTATGAAGTAAATGCTCCTTAGTAGCGATTATGTAGAAAATAAAGTAATATAAACATTATAATATGAAATAGTAATTTTAATGTGGCTGAATACTGGCAACAGTTGCCATATTGAAAAAAGTCGGCCAAAAAAAGTACTAATTTTTTTCATTGTTTACATTCCCGCCTTTTTCATTTACTTTTTTACGATTTGATTTTGTTATTGACAAAGGAATAAAATGAAGTTTTTTTTTAAATACTGTTTTATTTTACTTTCAATGTAGGTTTTTCGCAAATGTATTAAAAAACGTTGTTTGATACACATGCGGATTTGTCATTTTCACTTGTCTCGAGTCAAGATGCCTCGAGACTCGTGAATAATGACTAACTTTCCGCACTTGTATCAAAAATAACTATTTCGTATCAGAACCAGACTTCGCGACAGTTTTAAAATTGTAATGTGAATTGGCTAGTTTAGAAAACTTTCATTCTTCAAATTTCATTCATTCATCAAAGTTATTGCCTATCACGTACTCGTAAGGCCCACGGTGCACTTGTTAATTACCCTTCGTCGGTTTTATTTTCATTTTACGACTTTATTATTTTTTACCCTAGTCCGGTATACAACATATAGCGGACTCGTGTTGGTGGGGTTAAGCGGATTAATTAGCTAGGATTGGCGAGGCGATGTCCTCATGGCTACGCTTTTAGTTCGTTTTAGTTTTCGATTGGTGCTAGAGATTCCTGTTTCAATTAAAAATTAGAATACTTGCTATCTTTCATGCTTCTACACGAGTGCAATAACATGGTATTTGCATTACATGGTGTTTGGCGTCTTATATACATAGGTAAATATAGAGGTTTATGAACTTCATTTTTAATGCGATATATTCACTTAGTTTGTAGTAATGACTCATTTGTGTTCAATAAGAATCACGTTGTTAGCATGTTTAGCATTTTTTCACTGTAACCTGGAAAACACAGTAACGTATGAATAATGTAATTAATAGTCGAAACAAATATTTTATTATCAACACAGACTACTTAACTTGTAAGCAAATCTGAGCACAATAACAAAATTACACTCCCGGACACAACTTTCGAGCCACCTTGAATTTTTATTTTGAAAGACCTAGAATATAAAAATATTGTTTTATTAAAGAAAAAGTTTTTATGCAGTTTTAATGCTGGCAGGTTCCCCTGTTAAGGAGTGTCGTTGTTCCAAAGAATTTACGAATTTGAAAAACGGAGAAAAGTTGTGATTCGTCATTGTTTTTAAAGAAATAGGGGAGCGTAAGGTGCAAGTCAAAACGAAGTAATTTCAATATTTTTTATTTAATTGTTTTATTTAACAATAAAGGAGTATTACATTGTTTTTCCTCTAAATTTAACCAAATTTCTCGAAGGAATTATGAACACTGCGCCTGAAGTAGCCGCACAAGCTGTGGCACTTTTGCAGTCTGGACTTAGTCAGCGTAATGTAAGTACACAACTGCATTTCAGCCGTTCCGCTGTTGAAAGGTTATAACCATCGGTACTTAGAGACTAGCGGCTGTGTTCGCCGTCAAGGAAGACCACGATTTCGAGTGACAACGGAAAGGCAAGATCGATTTATCTTCATGACGAGCTCACAAAATTGT
>NW_020653719.1:606696-688554 GCF_003589595.1 Hyposmocoma kahamanoa | reverse complement strand
CTATTGTCCTTCTCTCTTCCCTAACCGTTTTTAAAACCTCTTCATATGACATATTCTCAATCCATTTTATTCGCCTCCAGCGCTACATTTCAAATTACTTCAATCTTTAATCAAACTGTATTCTACAGCCAGAGTTCCATTTTCAAATGTTGTGATTATGTTTTAAATATTGTTTATGTAAGTGGCCAGTTCCGGAAATTTATACTGCGCCCTATGTATTGAGGTGAAAATGTGTTTTGTATTATGGAATAATAATAATATATAATAAAATTTATTTCACTCCACCAATTTTCATTAACAATTTTTGGCATACAAACTACTCTTATTTTCTAAAGTGATAAGATTTGTAGGAGACTGGAACCTAAACTAGATCAAGATACCTGTGTCTTAAGACTTTCAGGCTCTCCAAGTCAAACTTAATACCATTTAAAATTACACCAATTTTAACAGAGATGTAATGTACAAATTTTAAACTACACTATAAATAAAAATAACTAAAGGAACATGTATTGAAAGCACTTGTGTGTCTGCGTGTACGTGTTTTTGTATAGGTATGATTGCATGTATAGGTATTAATGTGTATTTGAGAGTGTGTGTGTAAGGTGTTGTCAGATTCATGTTATATTTCCACATCTACATTTCTACTCGAAATAAATTTTATGTCAATGTAATTTAAAGTATTTAAGTGACAAATTAATTTCTTTTTTAAATATAATTTATTGTTAGTTGCAATATTTCTTTTTTTATTCAATACGGTATACAGCATACGAGCATTCAAATAGAGTAATCTTTGCACGATGGATGTTCTAACCGACTGCAGCCTACTCGTACATACCTCATACCTTCTATTTTGTTTTTTGCTTATGATAACGAAAGAGTCCACTGTATCACGTTGATAGAGTATAGTACTTACTGCCTGACCGTGAATACTCTTGCTTCTACATACAGTTTTACTGTCTCAAATAGTTTTTAAACAGATTGTATACTTATATGAAACAAGTTACTTATGTTGCCGGAGCATTGAATGTGTGCGTTAAGTTATGTTATTTATATCTGTTCTATTTAAGCGTGAAAAAGTTATCAACTAATTTCGTTCGCAGAATCTTTCTCTTTCCTGAAAAATTGTCATATTGTGGATGTGATTTTATTACACCGAGGGTGCGATAGTACATCAGTAGGTGAAGTAAATGACGTTTACACATTCACATTACTGTATGTGTTAAAAAGTGGAGTCTTAAAAACGGTTTCAAAATTTTTTGAATTCACGGTAAAAGGTAATAAAAATAGATGTGTATTTTGTATTTGTTCGACACAAAGCCTACTTCTATGATTAAAACGAATAAACCTGATTGCTACGAGCCTGGCAGGCGGCTAAACAGGCCATAACCTAGAACGTAGAAAAACCGAATCAATGGTAACGTTAGGTTTGCAATGTCGCCGTTATATTGATTAGCAACACTCATTTAAGATGTTTCTTGATGCGGGCTTCTTTGTCATTGAGAGTAGCACTGGTTCGGAATAAGGTTGTAGTAGTCGATACGCGTATAAATCGTCTATAGTTTTTTTTTAATAGTCATAGAATATTAAAAGTAAATGAATAATGTGATGTAGTTAAAACAGACTTACTAAATCTCATATTTATTTAGAAATGTGTGTTTCATGAAAATCTTTCTTTACCTATGGCATCGTAATTTTAACGTCTGTTTTGCCGTACGATTTTTGGTTACAAATTAAAGGCAATTCCGTACCGTATGTTCCTAGTTGAGTTAACATAGATTAATAAAACAAGCATTGTAGCGCGACTTGTATTTTAGGATTGAAGCGTTCGCTTGTCATGACAACCCTACGTTCCGAGCGAATTGTAGGCGCTGGGGCATCTTACAGGCAGGAATTGAATTACTTGTGTTATTAACTATACTATAATTTTTATTGAATATCACGATGTTTTACTACCGTGATATTCAATTATTTTTTGTCAAATTATCCAGTAGTTTTTATAATTATATTATTAATACAAAGTCGCAAAGGTGATAGGCGCAGTGGTAGTGTCCCTCAGACTCTAAAGCTCTGAGTGGCAGTGCAACTACTATGGATAGGCGTGTTGCTTACCCCCAGATGCACGTCTTGAACGTCCCATTATTAGATATAATAAAAAAATCTAATGCTTGAAGGCACTGGTTCAAATCCGGCCGGATCGAAGGAAAGTTGTAACGGAACGTTACAACGTTGACAAATTATTTGTCATAAATCGTTTTTTTTATTTAAAAAAAGTATTAAAAATTGAATACAAATATATTTCTTCAACAAATATATCACATTTTTAAATAATAATTCATTACAAAACATTAAAACCACCATAGACAAAGTCGTTTAATTAATCTATGGCAACCACCGGCTCGGCTTGGCCGCGATCCCGATATAAAAAATCAGTTACGAAAAATTTAAAAATATTTTTTTTTTTGTATTTTGGAACGAAAATTAATTCCGTACGTTGTGAAAGTGAAAGTTCCCGATTTAGGGTAAGTTGAATGATACACAAAACACTTATACCGCTTTTTTTTGCTAATTTTCATATTTTGAATTTTACCAAATTGTACTATGTCGTTATTGCAGCTCTTTCTACGTTTATATACATGTACAACGTAAATTTGAACCATAGTACCATACGGTTTGAGAAATTTTGAAGACTACATCATCAAAATTTCAAAAATTATCGAACAAATTTAATTGTATTTTTTACCAGACGTTGTTTTCTTTGGCTTATTAGTATTTATTCTTTTTTAACAATAAGCAAACGTCTCGGCCTTCAGCCTTACTACCTAAATTGTCATTTTTTATCTATTTTTACACAATTTAAACTGCAATTTCGATCTGTCGCGCCACCGGCAATTGCTATTACGTAGGTGCTCCTCACTAATTCTCTTTTGCCGTCCGTGGGCTATCGGAACGGAGGCAAAAGGACTATTACTACCAGTTGGTTGTCGTTGCAGGAATGACCACCAGATTAAATTACCTTCGGAGTGAGTCACCTTTGCTGAGCTTCCTCTGGGTTCGTACACTGACTACGTCCGGACTAAGACGAAACATCCGCTGAACGGCAACCAATTGCTGCTCGTCCTGTGGCTTCAGCGCCGGCCGATACCGTCGCCGCCGCCCAGGGGAGTACCATACTCGGAAGCGGAAAACCTAAGGTCTTAAGGCACGATACCACGACCCGTACTAAATTCATGTACCTTTTTTAAATTCCAATTTTAAATTCTATTTTTTTTTATTATAATTAATTGAAATTTCAGATTTCTTGGTTTAATTTTCTACTTACAGGGAAAATAAAACTAGGAAATCGAACCCGAAACAAAGTTTCTTAGTGTTGGATCTCTGTATTAATAATTATGCAAGGGTTAAATTTGTTTAAAATTTAAATTTTGTTTAGTTTAAGTTTTAAAATTTGTTCCAGGAGTCTCCTATTATATATTAAATACAACCTAGACATTGCTATGCTTTGGATGTCATTTATGCAGTAGACTATTGGTAGTATGTTTTACTCACGTAAAGTTATTTTTAACACTAATCTATTATCAATCGTTACAGGATTGTTACAATTGTATGTATTTTTTTATTTCCCGATATTTTAGTACATGAATTTTGACCGTAAGGATAGACGGTTGTCTACCCTCTATCACTGTCGACAACCACCTACATCTTGAATTCTTTTTTTCTTTCGGGAAAATAAAAAGCTTTAGCTTAGCTAGATCTTAAAACTTTTTAAGAAACGTGTAACTAGCGATCATTGACGGAATAACCACGAGTCTTGAAATGTGGCAATGGCTCTTTTTAATTTCTTTATTATTGTAACTATCAGAGTATAGATGGCAGACAACTCTAGGATCCACCATTAGTTTGTTTACGTATCTGCACATAAGTCTCGCTGACCGGTTGACGGTATCCGTTTAATGGTAGCGAAGAAAAATGACGACCTATCTCTTTGACGACGCGGACACAGTAACAAATAGGGAGCTTTCAGAAGACGAATAGGTAAAGCAAAAGACTGCCCAAATATTTTTTTAAACGTTTAATAGTTACGAAGAAATCCTACGCAAAGGGAATCTACGCAAATGTATTCAATTTAATTAAAGTATGATGTTAATAAAGACAGACAAGAATTGTATTAAGAACATTTTGTGTTGATAACTCCTACGCAGTGGATCAAAATGAATAGATACGAGGATGGTAAATGATGATAAAAAGTTCAAATGAATAATTGTATAATAATAAAAAAATACATGGATAAAAAGAACGATTGCTTATTGACTAAGTAAATATTTCAAATTGAATTTATTAATAATATTGTGCCAGATAACCATACCAAATGCCTGGTGTCAAAGTAGGGAATTCTCTTGAGTACCAGAGCAACGGAATTTAGTCTCGGGCCCTTCCCAGAACACTCAGATCAGAATCAATTTGGAAAAGTTCATTTTCCGAATTGGTTCGGGAGATCGCGACCAGAACCCGTTGGGCGACTGAGGTCGTCAATTATGTTTATTGTTGTATCGACACATTTCGAACAAGAAGTTAATAAGAATGCTATGGCATCCTTAAAAACTTAATCTATTTCTGCCACCAAGCAGTAATGTCAGCATTACTGTGTTCCGGTTTTGAAGGGTGAGGGTGAGGCTGATGAAATTACAGGCACATGGGACTTGTCAAAAGGGTGACGGGCGCAGTGGTAGTGCGCCTCAGATCGTTGCGATTTAAAGAGCTGAGTGGCACTACAACTGTTATGGACAGGCGTGTAGCTTTGGCGTGTACCATCAGGCGCACGATTTGTTCGTCCTGTCACTTGCTTTTATATAAAAGAAAAATACCCCGATACAAAACAGTGTAGGTACTCCAAAAAGTAAATAAAGCCGCCATCTGTAAGAAAAGAATTCGTCCAGATCTCGTGCTATGAGAATTGTTGACGATTCCTGTGCTTATAGACGATATTGTACCACTGTCTTCGAGGAGAGACTTTGCCTCCCTATGTGTTTGACACTGTTTGAACTGTTTGACATGACACCAACAGCAACATTTTATCTTCACACCACTCGCCACCCGCAGGGAGACCACTCTCGCACATATACACATATAAACTACTTAAAGATTTGTGTATAATAATATGTTCTTTGAACATTGTGTTACTGCTGTGTGTTTTATTATAGATCGTAAATGTACATAAATATAACAAAATAATATATAAATATACCTACTGTATGCGTTCATATTGTGGTGACGTAATTAAATACCAAATAAAATTAACAACTCGATGGCTCCGAGTTAGGTTTTCACGAAAGATGCGCGGCGGACGCACGGGAGAGGGGAGAACATGCTATTGGACAGCTAGCTAGCACAACGCAGATCGCTCGGTTGTGGCATTGATTGGAAATGGCAATTAGATTGTGGAATGAACTTCGTGTCGAGGTTTGCCCGCAGGAATGCAGGACGGAATCCTTGAAAAGGTGTTTGTGAAGGGTTGGAAACGCGCTCGTGACGCCCCTGGTGTTGCAGGCATTCATAGACGAGACGGTGACTGCTTTCCATCAGGCGGCCCGTATGCTTGTTTGCTGCCTACATAATTTGAAAATAAAAAAAGATTAATTTAATGAGCCCTAACACGATAGTTGTGCTGAAAGTAGTTGAGATTATATTGAACTCGTATTCTGAAGGAGGTAGCAGCATGATGCAGCACCAGATCAAGGTTCATTACATTATATAATATTGCAAGTCTCGCCTCGTTATTCCAGACCATATTCATCGAAGTTGCGCTGGGAGAGAATTGTAATTTTGCCATATAAATTTCAATCCTCGTCTCGTCTCATTTCGCCGGTGGAAGAGCACCTTTATAGTGTTGAAAAAATCAGCTTAAAGATCAGTTTGGGAGCCACCATACTACATACAAACACACAGATACACAGACAAAGGCTTCTAACTTTTAACTCCATATTTTGCGTTGCGGTTTTATGCACTTGTACTACTTAGTAGCAGTAGAAGCTCCATGTGATAGAGTTCGTCCAGCGTAGTAGTGCTACCTTACCCATTTCTACCGCCAAGCAGTAATGTGAACATTACTGTGTTCCGGTTTGGAAGGGTTAAGGGTGCTGATGAAATTACAGGTACACGGGACTTGTCAACTTATGTCTCAGGGTGACGGGCGCAGTGGCAGTGCCCCTCAAATCTTTGTGATTTAAAGTTCTGAGTGGAATTGCAACTGTTATGGACAGGCGTGTAGCTTACTATAACGGCGCACGACTTGTACGTCCCATCACTTGCGATTATAAAAAAAGTCTATGAATGAATATCACATAAATGAAATACTCAATAGTTAGGTCGTTATCGATGTGTAGTCAATTTTTATTTTACTTTATTGCTTTTCCTTCCTTTCCTAAGTCTAGTCTAAAATAATCCTGGTCTAAAACAATATCTACGAAAATTGGTTTACGTAAAGATATTTTTGATAATATATTTATACACAAGCCAACATTTTTTAAGGATTATGTACACTCGAACTAATTTGTCGAAATGTTTACCTTTTCCAGCATGACAAAGGCAGTGGATTTGGCAAAGCTGGCCTAGCCTTAGTGAAAAGAAAGAAGAGACTCGGTTCTGATAAATTTATTTACAAGTGGAAACGAAAAGGCTGTACCAAAATAATAAAATGATATAAACTAGTACAATCAGCATGAAACAGTCCCTATTAAACAGTTCGGACACTTACCCCAAAAGGGCCTATATACGTATATCTAATGTTTTAAAAACAGTAAATCACGTAAAGTTTAAGTTTTACATGAAGATGATCTTTTTTTTTTTTATAACGCACACACTTGTACCCCCGCACTAGAAACCCTGCGTCGCGGGTGCCATGGACTTACTCATAGAAAACTACAAATTACACCCAAACTCACGAGAGAAATAAATGTAGGCCATACGAATATTTCTCCTGGCCCGGGAATCGAATCCGGGACCTCAGCGTGGCAGACTAGTACGGTAGTCGTTCGGTGACAGAGGCAGTCTATTTACACGTCCTCTCATTTTGAGAAGTTTTCTGGAAGCGATGACAGAATGAACCAACGTACGAATAGTTGAAGCAAAAAAGAAATTCGAGAACGATTCAAAATGTTCAAAGTAAGTGGTCAGGTACCAGTAAAGAGGGAGATAAAAACGTGGGATGACAATGAAGGAGGTCAGCATCGTCACAATAATAAAAAGTCTTTTTTACTTCCTATGTTTCAACGTGCATGGAAAACATTTTGCATTATATTCAGTAGAAGTAAAGCTCTTTGGGTAAGAGTGCTGGTGAAATTACAGGCACATGGAACTTGTGAACTTATGTCTCAGGGCGATAGGCGTAATGGCAGTGCTCCTCGGATCTATGAGGTTTAAAACTCTGAGTGGCACTGGAACTGCTATAGACGGGCGTGTCGCTTACCACCAGGCGCATGACTTATCAGTCCCGTCACTTGATATCATAAAAAAAAGTTGTAAGTATGATGAGTGTACTACGAAAAATTATGCAAACAAGTACGTAAACACCTACGCGGTATAATTCTTTGCGAACATAAAGAAATATTAACGTCAGAGATATGAAGCAATCATGTAACTTACTCGCAAAGTTTTGAGTGCCTGAATCTAAGCCTATAAGAAAGATTGCGTTGCACCTTACGTTTTATTGCCCTTGGAGCAAGTCAAGTTTCCTTTTCACTTATTTTATGGCACCGTTAAAGTTGGACGAGATAATGAGAACGCTCCCCCGAGGCCTCCGCTTAGCCTGCTCAAGTTTCTGCTAGAAAATGTAAGAACAGTTAGGGAGCTGATGTTTTTTTTTATGGAAACAATAAAATCGGAACAAAAGTGCAAGATGACAACTTAGAGAGAGAAGCGGTTTAAAGATTTACAATAATTTACTGAAAGTGACCTTAGTTTGCTACGTTTAGAGGTGGAATATTTTCTTCAAATTTAAATGGGACCACTGCTTTCCAACAAAAAAGAATTATCAAAATCGATTCACAAATGCGGAGTTATCGCGTAATATACATACAAAAAACATACAGTCGAATTGAGAACCTCCTCCTTTTTTTAAATTAGTTAAAAACAATTAAACAACGTAATGTACCGAATTTTTTAAAGTTTTGACATTCGTATAAGTATTTATTTTGACGTTATTCAAATTATTATATTTAATATTTTGACATCTAGGTACATTTTACGATTATTATTGACCCATATAACTATCACTGCGTTTACATTACTGATCGCCTTATTAAGTCCACGTTACATTATTTAAAAAAATACTTTTAGTCTGTAGAAGTTCATAATTTGGGTTACAACATTGACATTAACATTAATGAAAAATTTATTTCATTGATAAGATATTGACATACTATATTGATATACATTTTCCTATAAAAAAAATACGATTAAAAAAGAAAACCATACTCCGTGGGTGACAAAAGAACTTAATCATTGCATTGCAATTTACAACAATGTCTGCACAATCAAACATCAGTTTCCACACTACATTAGGTAATTGCGTGCAACACTATTCAGATTTAATAAAATCTATGAGTCTGCGGGACCTCGTGTATACAATGACAATAGGATAATGTCCACTAAAAACTCAAGTATAGTAATATGGCAAACCGTAAACAATGAAATTTCGGCAAAGACTAAATCACAAAATGGACTCTAAAACTGAACTTCGACACGCGCGACTCCGACAACATGTTACATCGACATGATTTTACTCAGACATTACGTTACTCCGACAACATATTACTTCGACATTATTTTACTCTTAGACACTACGCTACTCCGACAACATATTACATCGACATGACTTTACTCAGATACTACGCTACATCGACAACACAAACGAGGTGTTTATTAAAAAAAATCTTTGTACTCTGATAAGAAAAATCATCATTACAAACCCATCTAGGAAATGGTTTATTATTATATATCGATCAATATAACGAAAAAAAAAAGAATATCATATAATCGAAAAATTCTTTTATTAGTTATGTAAAGTGTAACAAAAAAGTATTAAGTTTTCACGATTGTTACATATAGGAAATGAAACTATTTTTCCGGATTTAAATGAAAAACTATTAAATTAAAATATAAATTTTTACTACACTATTTCATGTATGTACAAAAACCTGATTACAGTAAACAGAAAAAACATAAATTATTATTTTCGGGACGGAAGAAAATTTGAAACTGCTTTTCGAAACACACTTTTGGATATTGGATTGGACTTTTGAAATAGTATATTTTATTTTAATAATTTTTTTTTTCACTTTATACAGAGTGGTTTTTTAATGGGACGATTGGGGAAATCCGAAACCATACAAGATACAAGAAATCTGTCTTAGGAACCATAAACTTTTTTTTATGAAATCAATTTCGGCATATTTTTTTTTGGTCAAGCGTGGGTTGTCCATAATAATTAATAAAATTGATCAAAATTTTGTTTAGTGCTGATCGATTCAGAGTTATGAAGGGGTCATTTCATTGTATGGGACGAAAAAATCGGGGCAGCAGAAGTTCCATAAATCTTGTCAAATTCCATAAAATATTTCTCATACAAAATAAATAAAATTGACAATTTTAGTTGAAGTGACAAAGTTTTTTTTTAATGCTAATAGACTCAGTTTCTTAAAAGAATGACTTCATTGTACCCGAAGAAAAATATCGGGACAGCAAAGTTGGGCAAATTTAATTAAAAAAAAATTTCATTCACAATTAATAACGTTTTATTAAACTTGACGAACTTCTGCTGTCCCGATTTTCTTCGTACTAAAAAAGATTTTGATCAATTTTATTTGTTTTTATGGACAATTCACGCTTGACCAAAAAATTGACTAAGCCAAAATTGTTTTCCCAAAAAAAGACGACTTTATGGTTCCTAAGATAGTTTCGTTGTGTCTTCTATGGTTTCGGATTTCCTCATACTGTCCCGTTTTAAAAAAAACTTATTTTAATAAAATAAATTTCCGATTACATAATGTTGTCCTTTTTTTGTCATAGTAATCGATATAAGAAATCATTTCCTACGTGGATTTGTAATGATGATTTTTCTTATCAGAGTACAAAGATTTTTTTTTAATAAACACCTCGTCTGTGTTGTCGATGTAGCGTAGTGTCTGAGTAAAATCATGTCGATGTAACATGTTGTCGGAGTAGCGTAATGTCTGAGTAAAATAATATCGAAGTAACATATTGTCGAAGTAACGTAATGTCTGAGTAAAATCATGTCGATGTAACATGTTGTCGGAGTCGCGTGTGTCGAAGTTTAGTTTTAGAGTCCACAAAATGTGCAAATAACGCATAATGTAAACCTTCGTTTTCTTCTGGCCAGAAGCTACATCTGGCCAGAAGACGTCTTACAGTACGTTTGTCGAGGCATGATTTGCATTCAAGAACTCATTTCCCCAAGTTTCCCGTTTCTTTAACAAGGAGCTCTACTGCTACGAAATTATTCTGAATTAAGCTCTCCAGTTGATTGGTAAAGAATGCCTAGTACTGTTTTGTGTGTATATATTATATGTTGTAAATAAATAACCGCCGCAGCTTATGTACACACGACAAAACATGACTCTCATCTGATATTGACAGAGATATTGCCTTAATCTTTAACATGAACATTTAATGACAACATGTTTACAATGCCCGTTCACGCAGCACCAACCATCGTCCCCTTAGTACACAGTAAGAAGTTCTGCTAACTAATGGTTTTGTGGAAATTGGCGGTCGCCGTAATCGGCTTTTGCACCAAGCCCATTACTCGGCATTACTCCTTTGCGTATTGATACATATAACAGGTACACACACATAGATGCACGTATCTACGTAAACTAAACAGATGATGACTATACAGTGAACGCCAAAAAGATTTGAGCTTTCGCACAAACTAAAAATATACACACGTCCAAAACTTTTTTTTTATGATACTAAGTGGCGGGATGAACAAGTCGTGTGCCTGGTGGTAAGCGACATGCCTATCCATAACAGGTGCCATTCAGAGCTTTAAATCGCAAAGATCAGAGTGGCACTGCCACTGTGCCCGTCACCCCTTTTTTTACCCGAGGGAATCTCATTACAGATACCCCGACACTGCGGGGCAGAGCCGGGGTTATGTGGGACTGGGCTAAACCATGAAGGGGAGCAACCAGACCGCACCAAAACCCCGGGGTGTTCCTTCTCTCCGCTGTAGGTAGAGGCACTGGTACGCTATAGTCCGCGTCTCTACCAGCGACTGGCCGCGTCCAGCGCAGCCCTTCCCTGAAAAAGGAGATACAACGGTCCCCCGACTCCATGTGTAAGCCTCGCCGAACACCAGACGAGCCTTCCATCTCGAGTGCCCGTCACCCTGAGACAAGTTGACAAGTCCCGTGTCGTGTAATTTCAAAAGGACCCTTACTCTTTTAAAACTGAACGCAGTAATGCTCACATTACTGCTTGGCGGCAGAAAAAGGTAAAGTGGCAGTCCTTCCCTGGACGAACTCTTTCACAAGGAGCTCTGCTGTTTGCATATCCAACAAACATATACATATACTCGATATTCTTTACTGTTCACAGTGCTCTGTCCCTATCTACTAACCCGATAGATAGGGTTTTCCGGAGAGACTACGAGCTCGCTGGCAAGACCAGGGTAAGCGGCGTCCGGGCCAAGCCCTTCGCCAGTGATACGCCTTTGCGACGCCCGTTTCTGGCGGACCCGGATTTGGGTATGCACTCGCTGGGGTATGTGGTTAGCTACAGAGACAGACATGTTTGTCTGCCACGGTTGCATGTGGCCTGGGCGTCTGTCTAGTGAGCAGGTAGCGCGTCTTAGTAGCGGTCTAGTTGAGGGCCTGCAGCGGAGAGACGCTCCGGTACCTATCTGAAAAATAGGGAGGGTACTGTATGTGCACCCGGAGCGGCTTACCCGCGGCACTAGCCTCTCGAAGAACCGGATGAAGTCAAGTGACAGAGGTCTGTAACAACCCTACCCCTGAACACTAGCTGATCTGGGGTCTGGGGGTCTACTCTCGATCTCCGCTCGACATCCGACCGAAACAATTACTGCCAAATAAGCAATACTTGAGCAAATGAAAAGACGCGTGATGCGAATGAAACTTCATACTTGACACTTGTCTTTTAATTTTGTCGAATATTACTTATTGACAGTAATTGTTTCGGACGGATGTCGGACGGAGATCGAGAGTAGCCCCCTAGAACCTGAGCTTGTAAGGTTCCTGTGCGCGCACAGGTCATAGTGCCCTTCGCGCATAACCAAGAGGTTGATAGAGAAGGGAACTATAAACAAGAACTTATGTAGAATGATATGGGACTGTTCACAACGCTCAATATATTCAAATATTTGGTGAATCAGGCAAGGGCTAAACTTAAAACAATTAAAAAATAACACTTTGAATTTCGCAGACACAAGTATGAGTTATGTCAAATGTGCAGACATTTGCGCTGTATTATTTGAATTGTGTTTATTAATTGAATCGTTGCGTTCACTATGACATTGACTTATGCTAGGTCAAAGGAGCACTCTAGCAAATTTTCAGTGCACAGAGCTGAAAAGCACTATAAACTGTATAAAGAGGCACATATGTATATACTTTCGGACTATACTTGAGTAACATACTCGTATGGTTGAATATCGAGTGCTTCTTTATTTGCTTTACTTTCTACTTACTACCTTTCTTTACGCATTTTATACACAAAAATAAAATTATTTTTCTGCTGTTGTGTTCCGTTTGTTAAAAAGATTTATAAACTAAATATGGAACATTTCGTTCTGTATTTAGTATTTTTATACGTTCTAAGTGAAATAATTAATTAATTAATACTTTTCTAATAAAATAATGAACACCCAGTGCTTATAAATTATATGGTATAATTAATTAAATGTAACGAGGAAAGTCGAATGAAAATTGGCTCATAACATCTAAATTTAATACGAAACATGAATTCTATAATATAACAGTAATAATTATTGATTTGATTGATTGGTTGATTTCGGTCCGTAAATGTGGTTAAAACCAGCCAAAGGGCTGATAAAATATATAAAAATCGGATAATAATGATGTGTCAAACAACCACACCAATTTGCTTGGTCTCAAACTAGAGAATTCCCTGTACCAGAGTAATGGAATTCACTCCGGGGCACTTCTCAGAACACCCAGACTAGAACCAATTTAGAACAGTTCATTTCCCATATTGGTCTTACCGAGAATCGAACCCGGGACCTTCACATCCAGCGCCCAGTGTTGGGCCACCAGATCGTCAAACAGCGAACGATCTATTTAATTTTTAAAGCGTTTTCAGGGAGGAGAATAGTCGACTTTGAAACTTAGACACCGATGAATAAAAGTACCTATTTCTTAACAAGCCCCAGTAGAAATAAATTTTACGATCATCACTGTAAGCCCAAAAATTGTCCGTAAAAATTGATTGTGGGAATAAAAACGGCCCTTCCTTCGCACTATAAATAACGATCGGCACAAACGCTAAAATGACGCGTTTACGATTCGTCATAAAATCGTCTCTCACCAAAACGGCAGACAAAAGGAGTGAATAAACGTGGAGATTGGAAAATTATTCATATTCGTGACCCGTAGTCCTCGCCTCGAGGCGCGGGTGGCCGCTCTCCCTACGGATAGTGATATTTTTGGGACGTTTTGAATGTTTCGCAAAATTTTCCTAAGACGTTGAATTCAAAGGGAAAGCTTTATGATTAAATCTACTGTATAAAATAGGCTGTGAATGTCAAATAAAGTTGAAAACGTACCTATATAAATGTCGGGTAAAGTACTTTTAAAACGTAAAACGTAAAGGTTAAACATTATATTTTTTGTTGATGTGATCTTTATTTAAAAAAATTAGATAACATCACATGCGTTGTTCTGATCGCAAATAACTAAACCACCTAAAATAACTAAATGAATGAATGCCTTTTGTGGGAATCTGAAACAATATTGCGACAATATTGAAAGGTTAGTACAGTACGTCCCCCAGGAAAAGTCGAGTTCGGTACGCTTTTCTAAGGGTCTAAACAACTGAAATGCCGTACACAGTATGTTCCCTCGAAGTGGCGAATTAGATACGTCTTTCCAGCTATCACATAAGTTTAAGCGATTAAAAAACCGTATTTGGTAAGTCCATTAGGGTACGAATTAGGTACGGGTTTTCGTAAAAAACACTCGTAAAAAAAATTCGTCACGTCGAATAATTCCAGAATCAAAAAATCAAGGGTCATAACATAGTTCAAAGGAGATTATCTCTTATTGTTTTAAATAAACAGTGAAAAACTACCAATAAACACCTACAAAATAGACAACTCTAAGCTCTAATTAGTTGCATGTTTGGTGATATTGGCATGTTTCAAAATAGGCCAGAAATAATAACATCAATAACAACTGGTTTCGCGCGAGTGCAGTGTCACAGTTCGTTTTGATTTTGCATGTATTTTTATGTAATTCACGGCATCACTTCTAATTAATATCGTTTGTGTTTGAGTTAAGATTATATCAAATGGATGAAGAACGATTTACAGGTCTAGTTAGTAAACTTGTGACTGATTTTCAATTATTGAAGTATGACGGAATCAATGACGAGAATTTCAAAGTGTCTACTATACACTTACCATCACTTACTTGATTTCTATAGTAGGTACATTTTGTAATATATAGACTTAGTGTATCTTACATTAATATATAGACTATACAGATATAGCAACTATATAGACATTTAATTTTTATCTTCGAAAAATTGTTTCAGACTGTTATAGCACTTGTTTGTTTCCTAATAAATTTGCTAATAAATTTATCTCGTATTTGATTAAACTATTTAAATATATAAATATTGATAATGATTATTTTTGTAATTGTATTCCTTTTAACTTTAATAAATACATAAATTCTATATTATAGCAGATATTTTGTTCGAGTTTACTTGAGACGTGATTAATCAGAGACGCTTTCTTACGAGCGTTTCTTACGAAAAGCCGTACTTAATTAATTCATCCCCTAGTGGACGTACTAAATATGGATTTTTAATGGCTTAAACTTATACGGTAGATGGAAAGGCGTATCTAATCCGTCGCTTTGAGGGGACATACTGGGTACGGTATTTCAATTATTTAGCCTCTTAGAAGAGCGTACCTACCTCGTTTCTCCTTGGGAGACGTACTGTATACAGAAAGCCATATACGCGGTCCCACCTCAGAGATGGCGATATCATGAAAACCGGTGTGCAAGCCACTCGACTACGCAGGTCGTCAAAAAACACGTAACAAAAAATATCGAGAATGAGTTTGATAATTTGTCAAAATGCTTATAATGAGTGCAACAATTCATACTGAATGATAATAGATGGATACAAAAATTGTATCTGCAAACAATAATGAAATTTATGGAAAAAAGACGCACTGTTGACCATCACAATGTGACCGATGATACCACGTGTGTTCGTATAGAAAATGTGTATTCACTCTACCCTTGAACCCTTAATGACTTTTTATTCAGTCGGTTGTAGTTGCAACACAAAATGCATGAATATCCAACTCGTTCGTTACAACCTGTACCTCCACTTGTACTTGCTAAGGTCTGTTTACTGAAGTTTACATTTATGTATGTACTTAAATATATTGTGAAACAGGTGCTTCAATCTTCAACCTTATTTTAATACAAACACATATTAGCATTGCTCGTAACATACAAATATAAGATGTATCTTGTAGTTAGATGTATCTTAGAGTTTCTCAACTTAGTTAGCGAATTTCAGGAGCGGATTCAGTATTATTTTGTAAGCACAGGATGTACCATTTATTGAGTTTGGAATATAGTATAATTTTATTTATTCATTTGAGTCAGGCAACTATGGCCCATATAATCTCATACCTTAAAGACTAACGTACATATGAAATAATAAGAAAACTAAATTGGTGTAACAAAAAAATAAGTTCTTCGATTACTGGTTGTTTAGTTGACTGAGCAATTACTTGATGGTGTTGTCTAGCAGGTTATAAGTAATTAAAGAAAGATTCCTTCGATCTGGCACCTAACCGACACTTAATGTTTACCACTTATATATGAGAAATATACAGGTTGTCCCAAAACTCAACGATAACCTGGGAACAGGATGTTGCCTAGTTTGTAACAACCCAGAAAAAAAAATTTTAATAATTAATTAAATTAAATAATATAAAATAATAAAATGAAATAAGCATTTTAATGAAAAATGTTGAAAATGTACGCCCTGTACATCATTTTTAAATACTAGAATTACAAATTTGCTAATTTTGCTGTTCTAGTTTTTGTAACGGTAACCCAAATAGTCCAGCTAATGAACACAATACCATAGAAAACCCGAATTGCTAAAGTTTCAGCACAAAAAAAATATTGTTTAATTTTTTTCTTCAAATTTTTAGCGGATTTTTTTCAAGGTAACTTTGACACCCCATGCTGTAATAAATGTACCTAGACAACCATGGCAACTTATAAAAGTTGGCGTAACTAATCAAGATTCTAAAATGGTATAAAACCTGCTACGTCATGCTTCTTGGAAAAAATTATCTTATTTTTTCTAAAAAGAGGCCAATGTTAAAAGGTTACCTTTTCTAAGTGAAAATGGCGTTCAGTGTCTCTAAGGTTAATTTAGGTTTCATATCCATGTAGTCGGAGTTAGACTGACTGGCAAAAATGGTAAGCATGATTGAGTGAGGCAAACAGTCTCAAAATTCCACGTTTCTCGACAGATATAGGAATTTAAATAAAAGTAATGAGGAAATGATTATAACTTTACCACAGTGTTCAAACTGTTTTCCACTGGCATCAATACTTTAAAAATGACCTTTTTACGAATCGTGCATATCGTCGTAAATTTATCTGTTGTGCTGCTTCCGTGATTCTTTGTCGTAATTCGGCAATGTTTCATATTGGTTTTGCATAAACTCTCTCTCTCTCTTACTAAAAAACAACAAGAAAACTCTATAAAAGACCAAAAAGAGTGTATAGAAAACCAACAATAAGTATATACAGAGAATTAACAAGAAAAATATATAGAAAACCAACAAGAAGTATACACAGAGAAACAACAAGAAGAATATATAGAAAACCAACAAGAAGAAGAAATACAACAAGAATATGAAGAAGGAGAACAAGACCATAATGGCAATTAAATAATACAAACTAAATCAGGACGAGTAATAAAGAAACCAGCTTATCTAAAAGAATATGAAACAAATATAGCACAAATAAATATACCAAATACTTACACAGAAGCTATCAAAAATAAAGACTAGAATAAAGCCATACAGCCATACAGATTTCAAAGCTTTAATACAATTAGATACCTGGACTGAAGAAGAACTACCCACAAACAGCAAAACTATCAAAGTAAAAAATGATGATACAAAAAAGGCCAGACTAGTTGTACGCGGTTTTCAGCAAAGTTCTTTTGTAATTTTTAAAAATTTTGTAATATTTCTAAAGCACTAAATGAAGACCTGCCGACAAGACAGTTGGACATACCAACGGCATATTTAAACGGTACAATAAAATCTGATATTTATATCCAACCGCCGGAAGCGTACAAAACAAAGAAAGACTACGTTCTAAAACTTAACAGAGCCCTATATGGATTAACTGAATCACCTCGATGTTGGAATGAGACCATCAATAATTTTGCACTAGAGAAAGGTTTTCAAAGATCAGAATATGATTCATGTTTGTACTATAAGAAGGACTGTTGGATGATTATCTACGTCGATGACATCTTATTGATTGGAAAGAAATGTGAAGAGACAATTGAAGGTTTGAAAACAAAATACAATGTAAAAGATCTGAGAGAAGCCACAAAATTTTTAGGATGGATAATGAGAGAAACAAAGACACAATAGTAATGAGACAAACTAACTTGATTGAAAAGATACTAAAGAAATACAACAGGACAGACTGTAAAGAAATGAAAACCCCTATCCATAGGGGTCAATTTTGTAGTAAAATCTGAAAATCAAGAGAAACAAGGAGAAAAGAAAGAAATATATTGTAAACTGATAGGTAGTCTGTTATATTTGACAACTATAACAAGACCTGATCTTGCATACTCTGTGTCCTACTTGAGTAGATACCTCGACAAAGTTAATGAGACCACCTGGAAGGCTGGAGAAAGGATACTGAGATACCTAAAAGCTACAAAGGACAAAGAACTGATATTGAAGAAATCACTCAACTTTAACTTAAAAGCATATTAAGTAAGTAAATAAATATTATAATAGAATAACATGCATTTGTAAATGTTGCATAGATACCTTAGATACTGTTACAAATTTACAAAGTTTAATAATTATGGGGGTATGTTACGGAGTATAATATCATTGGTTATGGTAATTACTAAATCTTTGCCAAATACTTTTTTTGTTTGCCGCCATAACATCTGTCAACTCACTCTTGTCTTGCTCTTGTCTATGTAAAATATAAAATAGGTTTTTCTAGTGAATAAATTTTAATAATTCTAAACTACATATAACTCTTATTTACTCATTAAATTAATAATAACATATATATCATAATACCTGATTACTTCATTTGGCTCTAACAAATGTCAAAGAGTTACAAGGATTTAATCACATTAACGAACTTAAACGAATTTTTAAGAAGTCTTCTTTGAGTTGCGTTTAGCATGTGAGTGTGACCATTGCACTTTGGGAAGCAGTAGAACAACGGCGTATCAAAAATGGTTCTGACCTATGTCTTAATTGAAATACACATTTAATTTTATTTGATAGTTTAGATGTCATACTTTATTATATTAAAGGTTTGTTATGTTAGATAGGTACGTTGATTTAATAAAAATACCTCCAAAATGTCCTTTCCCGTACTCATCTCGTTGAGTCGTATAATTTTGGAACTTTCGACGTCATATTTCGTATTGATTTTGTTAGATAAGCCATATGTTATTATGTATTTCTATAAAGCACATCTTACGTAAATGTGAAAAATAGTAGATATTTTTGAAATTTGTTAGGTAATGTAAAGAAAATATATCATAATTAAAAGTGGAGACCTATTAACCTATCTTTATCAAATTCATCAAAGGTTTTGACTGTTAGCGAACCTTAGAATTTTGTATTATTTCATAGCGTAGGTATTCATTATCAAAATTTTATAAAAATCAGCTGCGGTTTTTGCGATTTCTAAAGATATGAAAGAAATCGTAACAAATTTCCTACCGCCGAAAAATACCCTTATCAATGCAACGCTATAAGATAATAACATAGATGCGGCTGCATTTATCATATTTATCAATATTATTCACACGACACCATTACTATATAACTCTATAACATGCTCTGACACATTAATTTTATAAATTTATTAAAACAAGCAGTCGTTTGTTACATAAAATACTTTTCCAACTCCTTTGAAAATGAGTACTTTCAAATATTTGAGACGAAAACTAATACTTTCCTACATTGAAGGTAGAAGTAATGAATCGGCTCTAGAAACATTTTTATGAGATTGTTATGAACTTTCGGAGGACAATTTACGTTTGATGATTAGTGGTTAAAAAAAAAATTGCTGAGACAGTTTAACAGTCGATGGAGTCAAGCATCACGAAAGAAAGAAGCCTTCAGGTTATCAATGATTGGTTGGATATAGAGTTTTCTGTTACTTTGTCAACAACAATCGATTCCATTCCATCTACTTCAACTGGAAAACGAGGAAGACCATACATATGTCTTATGAAAATTCTTCAGAATGTAGAAAGAAGCGCAAAAATACTACACTACTTAATGAATATGGATTTGAACACGTCTATGGTACATATATTCAAGGGCTACGATCAAAGGGAGAAAGTAATGAAGCAAAAATCGTGGAGGCATTGAGGACTGCAAATGCGGAGAAAAAAAAAATTAATGAATTGCTAAAATTGCTATGCTAAAATTGATGGACGACTCTAATACCATCCAAACGCTGAGTGATCAAGAAGCATTAAGTGTATTTATTGAATTGGATCTGACCAGGGCTCAATATTTATGTTTGAAGAATATTATGGATAAACGGAATTGTTTCTTACTACCACCTTATTACAAAGTATAAAAAAGTAAACAGAACTGTTACCCACCTGCATCAGCTATTTGAATTACAAACACATGTGCAAAAATGTTATACCTACAGGATTTATTAGATCACACAGCGGCGAGGATATTGATGATAGATTCCGTGTACAAAAACGGTTTGAAACAGTTGGTTTTATAAAGTAAATGGTGATGTGATGGCTCGTCTTTTCAAAGTGAGTATAAACGAAGACTTCCAGAGGAGTCTGAACTTGTGTCAGACTCATACTTATTCGTCGCATCTGTTGTGCCCATCAGATTAATTGATGAAACGACTGGTACTGTTGTTTGGCAAAATCCTGCGCCTTCATCCGTGAGATTCTGTCGCACTATTTTAATTGAGTTTTTTAAAGAAACTCCTGAGAAAACTAAAGCTGTTGTTAACGATATTCAAAGTCAAATTGATTCTTTTAGTCCATCGTTGATTGTTAAGGAAGTCAATGGCGTTCAAGTTAAATATGAACTTTTTTGACCATGATAGACGGCAAAGTAGCTCAGATATTAACCGACACCCCTTCAAGTCCAACATGTAATATTTGTGGTGCTACTCCACGTCTAACGAATAATTTACAAAATGTAACTGCTAGGCCCGAAAATGAAAATTCTTTTCGTTATGGATTATCAACACTGTACGCCTGGATTCGCTGTATGGAGATGATTTTGCATATTTCTTACAACCTTTTGTTTCAAAAATGGTCAGCTACGAGTGACGAAAATAAACAAATTAAACAAGAGAAGAAATCTGTGATACAAAGACGCTTTCAAGAAGAGCTTGGATTAATAATTGATAAACCACGGCAAGGAGGTGGCAATACCAATGATGGTAACACTGCGAGAAAGTTTTTTTATAATACAGCCTGTTCAGCTGAAATTACAGGAGTCGATGAAATTTTGATAAAGCGACTCTATGTAATCCTTCAAGCTTTATCGTCTGGCATAATGGTAGATTCCCAAAAAAATGGGAATATGCTTTGGAAACTGCAAGAATATACGTCAGTAAATATGATTGGTATTATATGTCATCTTTGGTATACAAAATATTAATTCACGGAGAAGGTATAATTAATCATTTTGTAGTTTTTTTGTTACCTATGTGTAGTTTTGTTACCTATCGGACAAATTTCAGAAGACGCTCTAGAATCTCGTAATAAAGACTACAAAAAAAATTAGATTACACCACGCAAGAAAGTGCTCTAGATCTGCAACAAATGAAGATGTATTTCATACGTTACTTTGTACTTCTGATCCATTTATAACCGAAAATCATATATTAAAAATCGACAGGAACTTGACGAGGAGACGCTACGTCTATTGAAAGTGGACCAAGTCATCACTGACTCTGAAAAAGATATTATATTACAGTAATGATAGGCCATGACAGAAGAGAGAGGCCTGACTCTAAAACAGATATCCGAAATAATAACAAACATAAGCACGTGAAAGCTCACGTTTATTCTTGTCTCGTATTTTTATTTTATATAATTTTAAGTAAAATGTATAATTTACATTTAATGTATTTTATGAATAAAGAATTACCGTAACATAGCATTTCCATTTAAAAAAAATAAATATTGGGTAGTATTTACCAGAGAGAAATTTATGATTTTGCACATTTTTTGTCTCTCAATTACGGGTAGTTAAATAAAAATGTATATGCGTTTAAAAGCGTCGTAATTCCCACTACGTATAATAAAAAATTGAAAGGTGTATCTCAAACAACGAATACACACAACAATAAATACATTAGAAGTGGTTAGTTAGCGTCTGACGCGTGTCAACTATAAGGTCTCGAAAGACCTATGTAACCTCAGTCCGCCATTTTTGCTTTGTGTGGTACGGATGTATCTATTTCGTGCAAATTCTTTAAAATTCTAGAAATATGCCGTTTTGGAGTGCAAAATTGATAGCCGCACCAAAAATATTACCCGTTGCATTTCATATCACCGGAAAATATTATTTTAATAAATGTTCATTTTTCTGTTTATCGAAATAATATTTTGTTATAATAAACGAAAGTAAAACTTATACCCATGCAATATGGTCGCTTCTATTTTGGAGAACTTAACTAGTAACTCCAATTTGTCGTCGTTCAGCAATAAACCGCTAGATGGCAGCACATTGTTTGTAATTTCAATATAATATCAAAACGTCGTAACTTGTAATGATAGGTATTGATGGTATTGAACTTTCAACGATATGCCAGCAGGGCAAGGTTTAAATTATATTAACAATCCAGAATTTGTTATTTCTTTTTATATTTGAAACTACGACCAATCAATATTAAGATTTTGTAGTGTTTCAAATTAAGAATGTGTGAGTTTTGGCGACATCGCTTCTGATAGTAATCGAGGCTTAAGGCATTTCCATTGTTTTCTTTCTTCCGTAATTGTTGGCAATGGTTTCGATGTGGTTTAATGCTATCAGTATTGTACACACTACAATAAATTAACTAGAAGTTGATTAAATCTCTGGACCTCAGAGTTAATAAGTGGCTAAGTAAAAAGGTAAACAATATGAAAAAGTCCAATGACCATAAATTTAAGATATTGCTTAAGGAATTTTTAGATTCTCACGATTATGACGGTATAGAAAAATTATTACAGATTGTCACTTAACACAAACTCGTAATCACTAATACACAGTATCACAAAAAAAAATCATAAATAAAATTGCACTAAAATGACACATCACACACACACACACACACACACATACATACTCTCACTCGTTCACACGCTCACACGCGAACGCACGCACGCACGCACGCACGCACGCACGCACGCACGCACGCACGCACGCTCGCACGCACGCACGCACGCACGCACACACACACACACACACACACACACACACACACACACACACACACACACACACAGAGACAGAGATATGCCTAGAGATGTAAGGGTGAGAGCCTGGTGCTCTATAACACAGGTTAAGCCTAATATAGACACCAGACTTTCACAAACGAAACAGGGTTCGGGAACATGTGAGGACCATAGGCATATAAGTTTCTTTTGTGAAGGTAATAAAGACATTTTCATTTTCATTTTCATTGCAAATGCTTAAAAATTATGACGAACTGTTGAGCAGAGCCTCAAGTTGAACCTCTTCTTTGAGGCGTTGCAGGACAAATCAACAATTAGATTTGCTCCATCATTGCTTCGACTTAAATAGTTATTTTTGCTACGGGTAGTATTTCTGTTCTTTTTTCAATAATATACAAAACACTTGTTTATTAGATCAAAATACATTTCGAAACCCGAAATTATCGCTGTACTTTGATAGTTGTTTCAAACGTACGCTACCGACGACGATGAGCATACGAGTATTTCCATTGACAACCCCACGAGAAATCCTTTTCAAGGCCGATTCTGCAGAAATTTCACAAAGGCTACCAGGAAATTGAGTGACAAATTTATAAATGTAGAGAATTTCCCCTTCAAAGAACCTTATCTGTCTTTTGTCTATTGAACATTTTTCTTTACGAGTGTCCTCGAGTTTTAATGCGTAATAAGGGACGGTTTTTAGAACAACGCCTCGGGTACTTTGCTGAGGTACTTTAGGGGTACTTTTTATTGGGATGCGGGTAAAGTTTGTTAACAACACCGCGTATAAGTTTGCGGCTGACTTGTTTCAAAGTCTTGACTCCGTTGCCAAGAAAAAGTATTTACAGTTTGACCTTTTAGATGAATTATGGAAATATATTTCTAAGCAGAGCCCTACCACCAACGCACGACAAAGAAAACTATGTAATGTGTTACATAGTAAGGTAGTAAGTAACTAAGTAGTATATTATTTTTATGCGTTTTATCTTGAAAATTAGACTATTTCACGTCATACAAATTATGAAAAAAGTGCATTTCAAATTTTGTGGCGTGACAGGGTCATGATACTGAACAACTTCCATTTAATGAATTCATTAGTGAAAGTTGTTTAGTATCATGAGTGGAATAAATTCTATACATTTGTTATATTATATATGATAGGTTTTCCAATTATTTTTTAATGATTCCCGTAGATCTAGCACGACATGGCGCAACTTGCGCGAGAGCGACATGAAGCACAAAATCTCTATGCGAGAATTAGCAGTATCTCTATCTCAGTATCTCTGTCGTGCTAGCCCTATAGGTGACGGGACGAACAAGTTAAGCGCCTCGTGGCAAGCGTCACGCCTGTCTTTAACAGTTGTAGTGCCGCTCAGAGCTTTAAATCGCAAAAATCTGAGAAACACTATCACTGCGACCGTCACCACGAGACATAAGTTGAAAAATCTCATGTGCCCATTGACTTACAATTATATGGACGTAGGGTCCGCGCTAAAAAGTGTCCGAACCTATAGGGCGTTAAAATCGTATACAGAGCGTCACACGCTTTAGTCTTCGTTTGTTCGACTGACAGCGAAGCAAGCAAAATTAGACAGTACTGCGATGACATTACAATTTAAATTCAACATTTTACATGTCACTACGTTTAAATAGGTTGACTTGGGACATTTTTTTCGTGGTTTTTGTATTAGACCCGTCGTCCATTTATTTGTAAGTCAATGCATGTGCCTGTAATTTAGCCAGTACCCTTACCATTCAATACCGAAACGCATTAATGCTCACGTTACTGCTTGGCGAACTCTTTCACAATGAGTTCTATTGCTTATAATAATAATAAGCGTGTGGACACTATTTTTTTACTGCGAATGTACTTGTATTTAGTAGTAAACACACCATTCATCTATTAAATTCAATTTTCACATATATCGGATACAAAATAGTCCTATTACATGTTCCCAATATACCAGGAATGATTACTTTGTGCATCTGACGCGGCAAATGCATTACAGTTAGCCTGTAAATTACAATCCAATTTAAGACATCACTGCGTCCGAACTGTAACGTGAGTGTCTGGATAGGTAATTGCAATAGCTATCAGTGCTTTACAAGTGAGGTAATTGCATACTACCAATTACACTTGGAGCGTATACGCAAGCTGTAACTTAATCGTAAGCTTCGAGAATTCAGATAACTAGGAAAATGAAGCATGCAAAGAAAGAAAATAAATTCATTTATCACAAACACATGTTTACAAGTACAAAAATTTTTTTAAATAAATTTTTAGTAGCAGTAGAGCTCCTTGTGAAAGAGTTCGTCCAGGGAAGTACTGCCGCCAAGCATTAATGTCAGCATTACTGTGTTCCAGTTATGTAGGGTTAAGGGTGCTGGTAAAATTGATAAGAGGCATATGGGACTTGTCAACTTATGATGGGACTTGTCAACTTATGTCTCAGGGTGACGAGCGCAGTGTTAGTGCCCCTCAAATCTTTGCAATTTAAAGCACTGAGTGGCACTGTAACTGTTATGGACAGGCGTGTAGCTTACCATCAGGCGAACGACTTGTTCGTCCCGTCTTTTGATGTAATAAAAAAAAAATATGCTTAAAGTATATTGCACTTAAAAGAGGTCAACTCAGCAAATACTGCGGCGGAACCACGGCGCTGGGTATCAATGGACCCTTTTCGAAGAAACCGATTTAAAAATAAAATAACAAATTAAGTTAAAAAGAAAATAAAAAATGTGAACACGAATTAAAATACGTACAACATAAATAACATAATTAGTTTAGAAAAATAAAATTGTCATATGCTGCAACGTTTTCAATTAGTTCACTCTGTCTTCATGTATTTTATGTTTCTCGGTGCGTTATACAAATAAAATTTCCCCAGACCTATTTTGTAGTATTAACATGTGCTCTTTGAGTTTATTTTTGAAAGTATAAACGGATTGCGTGATATGTGTAGACATATACTGGTTGTGAAGACTGATGCAACAAAAATGTCATAACGGAAACAAAATCGGAATCAGATGTCAAAGCGTAAATACTATACAGAATTCAACGAAATACATTGATTTAAACTTCACAATTTTCACACATTATTGAAAAATCAGGACTTAATCACATATAAAAATATATTTTATTTACAACGACATTTCGGATGTGGTGCAAATGTCCATGGTCTTGAAGGGACTGAATAATTCAACGAAATAGGGTTCCAAATAGGGTTGTTTTTGGTTTCATAATTGCACTTAATACAAAACTGCTAAAAAACGCGGGCCTTCGTTGTGAAAGTTGTGGAAGCAGGCACGCAAACAAATGCGAAAATGCGTGTCGAGTTTTCGAATTTCAGAAGCAGAGGTCTGTTGCATCACTAATATTTGTTCAGAAGCAGAGGTCTGTTGCATCACTAATATTTGTATGTTATTGACGGTGATTGACAGGGCTCGAGCAAATCAAACTCAGTCAGTTTGCTTTGATTGAGACAAGAAATCGACGGCGGAGAATGATGATACCTGATCGTGGTATACAATGTAAGAAATAATTCTTGATATGTAATTTAAAGTTTATTGAATATCACGATGTTTTACTATCATGATATTCAATTATTTTTTTGTGAAATTACTCCAATGGTTTGTTGTAATTATTATACAAAGATAACATTATACACATAATTATATACCTATGTGAGAAATCATATATGTGTGTTGTGATAGTGAAGATGTGTGTGTAGTGTTTCAAATCATGTGATTACTCACGGTTGGCGCTACAGCTAAAAAGTCATTTAAAAACCAAAAACAAAGACCGGCAACACGTACAAGTAAATTCGGAAACTCTGGTGGTTCGTCCCGTAGATCAGGGAGAGCGTCAGACACGATATGCTGAAGGTGCTGATTCGAATCCAGCCGGATAGAAAAAAATCTTAGTGTTCGATCTTTGTACTGATAATAATAAGATATTTAAAAGATATTCTTGTTTTAAAAGAGCAACCTTTTACTTCTTTGGTCATTCCAAGAGCAGCTTGCCAGTTAAATAACTAGTAGAGTTATAAGAAGTTGAACTGTAGTTTGCTCTTGTATGAAATAGAAATATTGATTATAAGTTTCAGCACGGTGTTACTTCTGAATATCTTTCAAATGAACTTGTGTCGAGATCTATTATATGTACCTAAGTAATAATATATTTACGCTAACGCACGAAATAGGCAACGCGTAACGCAGAGCTCACACTCTCATGGTAGACCTAGACGATAATGTAAAACATAGGTTCCCAAACTTTTTAGCTCACCGCCCACTTGAGCGTAATAAAAAAATTTAAACACCCATCGACACAAAAAATAATTGAAAACACGTGTTTTTTTATTAACTTTACACAAAAAATAACAAGGAAAAAAACATTTGTAGTGTAATTTATAATATAGATAATTTGTTTTATTTTTTACAAATGAGGTAACACCCCCTGGACAGCATCAACGCTCCCCAAATGCTTCCGAGGCCCCTACCACCCACCTAGTACTCTTCAGCGCCCATTGGGGTGGTAGGGACCACTTTGGGAAACTATAGTGTAAAATATCGTCCGAGAATTCCATATGCATAGATTTTGTACACTACATTTACATGTCACACACGCCAATATACAGCAATGACAGCAAGACATAATTTTCAATACAAAATCAAATGAATACGAGTACAAATAAAACAAGCAAGCTATAAGTTCTTCATGTCAGTAGCAGTTTTTCTATGATATTACGTGGATAATGATGGCTGGCCGCACTGCTACTGGCTACTGCGCATGCGCAAACGCGAAGTGGTGTGTTATACGGTGAAAGGAGATAGATGTTTTGTTTTGCTATTACTATGTAATTTTGGCATGTCCTTTTTTACCACCTTTTTTCGTAATTTTGAACTTTAACCGCCATATTTGTTTTTTGTTGTGACCCGGTGTGTTCTAATTTGTAAAGTAATTGGTTGTTTAAGTGATTATCTTACTGCATTCATAAAATTCCAGTCAAAATTCAACAAATAAGTATGTGTTTTAGCTTGACCGTTGTGTTGAACGTCTGTGTTTGTGAAAGTTAGCTAACAACGAATTTAACCAGTTTCTTTTAATAAAAAAAAAAGAAACGCTGTGTATCCCGATTTGCAGTTATCTTAAACTAAAGCAATGTAACTCGATTCTACAGTTCATATTACAAATTTCTTAGTTGGCTGGCGGTTGTGTGCAGACTATTATAACGTTTTGTTTCCCTTGTATTTTATTCGCAAACTCTCCAAATGTTTGTAATGACACCGGTTATGTCGATTTAAAAACCTTTCATATTTCAGCAACAATCAAGAAAAGTCTGAAAAACATTGTAATATTCTATGTATTAACAGTGTATCTGAAGTCTCCTCCAATCCATTATGCCAGAAAAGTAAACAAACCGGGTTGGTTAAAATTCTAAAGCAATCACTCAATAACTGAAATAAGTAACACTTTCACGTATATTTTGAAGATTTCAACTCGATATCTCATCACTTTTTCCAGCAATATTCATTTGAATAACATATTAAAATATTATTTGAAAAATGTTAGTTCAAAAGTGAGGTTAATTCACAAATATATATTTGTGAATAGTCTATGGTTGCATAGGGATGTACGGAAAAAACTCATTCGATTCATTCAATTAACGTTTATGTAAACGATTAGTGAATCGAACATTTTATCACAATCGAATGAATATCTAAGTGTAAGATTTGAAGGAGGATTTAAAATTAAAATTGGGAAATTTTGAATTTGCTTTTATTGGATAAGTAAGAAACAATTTCTAATCTCATGTATGAAATATGATCACTCAGTATTGAATCCCGTTTTATTATACAAAACCCAGTAATTCCAACTAATTCAATTAAACAAATCAACACATTCAATTAATTAATCGATTTGTGGTTAGCAGTACAGTTGGCCATAACTAAACTGTCTATGATTGGGTCAATGATCTATTTGTTTACTTTTCTGGTACAGTGGACAGGAACCTTAGAATTGGAACATACTATAATTCACACAGTAACACGCTTGATTTGACCTAACATACGTCTTAATATTGTTTTGCTTATTTTTAATAGTTTTTTTGTGCTTACCTCAACTAACAACCTTGTGCATCCCACTGCACACCCGAACATTGAGCGAAGTCCTAGTAAAAACCCTAAAATAATGCAGTCTTTTTTTACTTTGTTCTATATTGTAAGAAAAAATAGGCGACTCCGTCTGAAATTTTTTTCATTCATTTGTTCCAAGTTCCATTAATTAGTAAAAAGTAATTTTGTAAAAAGTAAAAAAAATAATTTTGTAAAAAGTAATGGAACAAAAGTTGTTATTTATTATGTTAGAAATATAGTCTTGAGAGGTTGTTACTATGTTAGGAATAACCTTGTAAATCTAGAAAACTTGGACCGACTTCGGAACTTCGGATATCGCTTGTGTACTAAGTCCGATATGAATCCCAGAAAGTACAAATATCGCTTGTACACATACAGATTACTACTATGATCATCCCTGTGACACTTCATTTGACGTTTGTCATAGGAATGAGGTAAAGTCGATAGATTTTTAGTGTATTTGATTTTTGAAGCAAAAGTTCTCTGTTATAGTTTCATATATAATTATGTAGTATACACTATTCACAAAATACAATACACCTCAATAGTGCTTGAGACAGTATATGCATGTATACATATTAATACTTACGACCATAGTGAGCCTAACAAGTAAAGAAATAAAAAACGTTACGATAAAACACTAAGAGCACAGCACACTTGAGACGGTCTAAATAACTTGGCAAAACAGGAGACAAGAGGCGGCACATAAATATCACTGCCATTGTGCTCGCGACGGATCTTCTCAACACATTTTACGTAATGCAAGGAATATATTTCATACCGTACTTATGCGAGTTTCGCGAGCCGTATTTCGATGCCTGTGAAGATGAGAGTAATTAGTGCAGACATTTAAGGATGGATTTCATGTAATTTGATACGTGGTACAAAGTATGTGAGTAGGATGTAATTTTTTTATGATTTTGTCACGCAGTGGCAGATACACATTTTAACTTCGTAACCAGACATGAATTCTCGCGCATGCTCAAGAATGCTCGCGCATATCAAGAAAACATTGTGATGAAACCCGCACTTCGAAGACATCACAACCATCGGACAACGTGTTGTACCTAACTCGCGTTGGGCCAATACTAGTCTAAGAGGAGCCCGTGCCCAGCAGTGGGATATATAAATGGGTTGATGATGTGTGTGTAATATTTAATATTCTTCTAATACTTGGAATGTTTTTATGCACCAAACTACCGTAATAATCCACGCTCTTCTTTCTTTTTATTCTAACTGAACGCCTTTGCAAACTTCAATAGTTAGCGGCGTAATGGACCATTACCTCGAGAGGACTCCCAACCTCCGTACTACAGATCGTAGCTCTATAAAAGATCAAAATTCCGTTTTATATCTAAGTGACGCCGATCAATAGCTTGGAAGTAGTTTATATTGTGCAAATGGCTGTGAATATTAATTAGTTCCTCTTTAATATGAAATATATAATAAGAGGTCTTACAAGTACAAGGAAAAGTCTTGACTTTTTCTTGTACATAGGGCGCACTATAAGTTTCCGGAATTGACCACTTACATAAACAATATTTAAAAAAGTAATTACAACATTTGAAAATGGAACTCTTTGGCTGTAGTACCAGTTTACATATAGTAGTAACAGTTTATTTCATCTGACTGTCACTTGTTTTTACATTGTGGCGTCATTTTAGAAATTGGTTGTCTACATCACTACGGATTTAACTCGTGAAAATTTTCATAGTATGATTTTCTACGACTTTAAGTGTAACGTAAAAGCTCAGCGGAGCGTCGCTCGGCTTCAAACTGCTTTTAGCGATGAAGTACCATGCAAGACGACTATTTATAGCTGGTTTGCAGAATTTAAACGCGGTCGTGTGAATCTCAGTGACGAATTTAGTGATGGTCGCTCGTCTACTGCTGTCAACAACAAAAACATCGATGCTGTGCGCCGTATGATCAAAACAGACAGGCATGTGACATACCGTGAGATTCGGGCATATTTAGGCAAAGGCATGAGTCAAATACAATCAATACTACACACAGATTTGGGTGTGAAAAAGTAATCGAGCGTATGGGTCTTTCGAGATGGGCTGAAACCAACCAAAGTGGCGCGCGTGTAAAGTGCCTCCAAGCGGATGATTGCTTCTTTTTTTAATAAAACTAGACACGTAGCTATTGCTGCTTCGGAGAATCGTTGTACCGTGAATAGTGATTGGTACACGACCATTTGTCTGCCGGAAGTTATTGACAAACTCCGTAAAAATAACCGTAAATGCCGTATTATCTTGCACCACGATAATGCCAGTTCTCACACGGCTTTTTTTTATTTTTTTTTTATTGTGACTCGGCAAAATGACTGCACCGCGCCTGATGGAAAGTGCGAATACAGTCCAGAGATGAGAGTAACGGATGGAAAACACAAATATCTTCACTCCGTCACTATCATTTTGCCGGTCTGGCCAAATGCTTCTTCACACTACGTTTGAAGGACCCGATGTTATAGAGGGGAGGGAATACATGCGCCGGGAGTTGGTTCCACAATTTGATGGTTCGGCATAAAAACGAATTGCTAAACTTTTTAGTGCGGGACGGTATTGAACTGACCGTCCATCTGTGGCAACGCAGTCCGGCACGGGTGGTCCGCTGATGGAAAGGAGAGGAAGGGATAAGGTTGAATAACTCTTCAGAGCACTCACTGGCTAGACAGACAGAATGAATTTTTGAAGATGAACAACTTTGACCTTATGAGCCATCCCGCGTATAGCCCCGACCTGGCACCTTGTGACTTAATTATTTCCAAAAATTAAGAACCAGTTACGCGGTCAACGATTTTCATCACCTGAAGAGGCTGTCGAAGAGTACGAAAAATATGTTTCAGAGATTGTTACGGAGGAGTGACATAAATGTTTTCAAAATTGGTTCATTCGTATGCAAAAGTGCATTAACGCTAACGGAGAATATTTTGAGAAACAATAAATTGATTTCTGACCATTTATAGTATTTTTTTATTATTCATTCCGGAAACTTATAGTGCGCCTCACGTGATATTATTCAAATATTGATAATGACCTAAAATTATAGGAAATGAAACTATTTTTCCAGATTTAAATCGCGTATATTTGTTTTTTCAAACAAACCGACGTTTCGGGCCCTTTACAGGTCCCATGGTCACGGTTGAGTCAACCGCGACCATGTGTAACCATATGTGTAACAATCGCGAAAACCTAAGAACTCGACCTAAAATTATTTTTGGGTTTTGACAAATATGCGTGTCAACAGATGGCATTGTGTGTCACAAACTAATTTGTAAATAAACGCTTCCTTATATGAGTAGATGGTGCTAATTCTAAATAAAATAAAAGAATAGCCGGCAATATCCATAAAAATCTGTGCAACAAGCGCCATCTAGTTCATTTGTTTGTTGTTATTACTAGAAATTTACCTTTGATAAATAAGGAGTGCCTTTGATAAATTGCAGCTTGTCAATGTAAAACAAATTAGTTACAATAATAGCTACTTGGTACTCGTCGCGACAGCTGGTGTACCAATAGGTACTATTTACTACGTATTTAGTAGTACTGTTTAGTCGGGTATCGGGATTAGCAGTCTTCTTGAGTTATTGGTCCGTGGTGGCGCTAACTACGTTAAGTGCGTTTGTGCACTGCGCCTGATCCGTACTTGTTCCGAATCCGAAAATATACAAATCCAGAAAACTCGGACCGACTGCAGATATCTCTTGGGCATAGGCACTTGGGCAAAGTACGATACGAATCAGCGAAAATACGAATAGCGCTTGTAGGTGTAACTTTTCTTTTAAACATTTATAATCTGCAAATAAGGTTGTTAAAGACCATAGTACCTCTGAGGATTACATTTAAGTATAAAGATAATTATGACCAACTATTTCGGTATTGCAATGTAATGAGTGTATTAGACAAAGTTGATTTTGCAATTATATCAGAAAATTGTGAAAATATTAAGTCACTGAAAACCAAAGTAAGACCGGATTGTTTGCGCACTTTATCACATCTTCCTATCTATGAAGTTCCAAATTGTAATAATTTTTATGGTGAGAGAGTTTGGATGTGTAAACTCCCGCGAATATTAAACAATCTACCAAGGTTCCTTGTGGATTTGTTAGATAATAGAAAGCCCGTGCAAGTAAAGAACATTCTAAAAAAATTTTATACAACGGACAAATACAAATAAGAATGATAAGAATGATTTATATACAACCTAACCATTAAACGCAACTACATTATTAATAGGTTATATAATCTTTAATTTTAAGATTCAACCGTAAACTAGTATCATTTATGTATTTTTTTTTATTGAAATAAACAGTTTAAATTTTAAATTTTAATTTTTTTTAGGGTCAGTGCCCTCACTTATGTATCAACTATTTGTACTAAGAGCTATACAAATAGTGGAAACCAAAGTGACGGCACCGACTGTGATGAAGATTCTTACTATGAAATTATAAAACTATGATAGAAAACCTCTTATTGGCTGTACTATTTTAAGGTTTACTTTGTGTACGATGATCCATGTGACACTTAATTCGACATTTGTCATAGGGATGAGGTGAAATCGATAGATTTCTACTGTATTTAATTTTTGAATGGGTTTTCGCGATTGTTACACATAGGAAATGAAACTTTTTTTCCGGATTTAAATCGCGTATATTTGTTTTTTCAAACAAACTTCAATAGATATTTTAGTGAATTTAAAAAGAAACATTTATCATGTCATTAATAAAGGTTTCAAAAAAGTAATAACACTGACATGTTAATTTCACTGCCTATGATTAAAATTCATACTTTAAGAATGAATACACTCACTATATATTTACAGCCATACTTATAAAAAAACCACTAAACAACCCTTTAAATAATATTTAGTTAAACTTTATTTTAGATTTTAAATACTATTTCAGTTTCTATTACCCATAAACAAAAGTTAAACACTGCTTAGTTAAGTAATGTTTAATTAAGAAGAAATAATTACCGTGTCAACATTAGAAAATTAATACATACCTATAGAAAGACAAAAAACAAAAATTTTTCTAGCCTGCTAACAGCTGATTAATGTCAGCCATCTTGTTGCTTAGCGAGTTAAACAAGGTCCATAAGGTGTTTCAGTTGACAGCTATATAAACAACAAATTAATCAATCATTTAGCACAAATCAATGATTATAGGTAAGATTATTTTAAACATTGTTTAGAGCGTTATTAAAAGTTAAGCAGTTTTTATAAGTAACGCTGTTATTCATTAAATTATCGAAAACTTTTGTCGATATACTTCATCTCTAGCAAATGTAGTATAATGACGTACCCTTTGCATGTTCACGGACTCGGATCGGACGCAGTGCGTAAGCGTTAATATAAACAATACCGTAGTTACTTCGGTCAGCGAAAACAATGATCCGGATTGAAGGTATTCTCGACTTCGGAAGACGGAATTCGGATGTAGTGCGCAATCCCTCACATAAATAGTACTACGACTACTTCGGACCGTAATTTTTCGGATTCGGAACTGATGCGAATCGGATGCAGTGCGCAAATGCTGTAAGGATTGAGAAGTAAATAATTGACTAGAACACAACCCGTAGGTTGACACTGAGTCATACGAACCTCCAAACACCACAAGTGGTAGTGGTTGTTTATGTTGTTGTTCTTAATTAAAGAAATTTTAAATACAAGCTTCCGCAAAATTACTCATAATTATCCATAAAAAAAAACAGATCACAAGCATCCTAGTCGAGGAAATGAAAAATTTATATCAGTATTGTATATTTGTATGTATGGAGTATGGAGTACGGCTGGAGTGATTCTGATGAATAAATTACGGTACAGTGTGCTAAGAGAGTTGTGGCGTGGGAGTAGATGTAGTGACAAAGATAGAGAAAGGGATAGGTAGATAGTTCGGACATGTCAGAGAGGATGAATGAAAGAAGATTGGCGAAACAATTTATAAGGCGTGTGTAAGCGGGCAAGTTGGTATGGACCGATCAAGGCAAACTTACCATGACTAACTTGAGGTCATTCTAAAAGGGCCAGGTGTATAGTACCCTTAACCGACGAACGTATATGAAAGCACTGATGCACTTAAGATGTGTGTCAGGACCGTAGGAAGTGAAAGACTATTGTCTCCGCCTACCCCGATGGGAAAAAGGTGTGAAGTATATATACATTGTAAGTAAGTATAAGTGTTGTATCAACCGGACAGACGCTGCCTCTGCCTATCCCTATGAGGTACAAGCGTCTAATACAGTATATTATGTAGGCACCTGCAATTTATAGAAGTACATGCTTCAGCATATTCTGAATTGAAAAGGCAGCAAAGCAGACTAATTAGCGTACATCAGAACGTAGATCCGCTTAAGGTTCATTATAGCGGGGAGAAGTGTTTACTTAGCTTAATATTTCCACGGCGTTTATTCAAAACAACGAATTAGTATTGCTTTCTGAAATATATAGCTCTTCTTCGCCCTACTTCGGTAGATAACGAGCTTCGGCCCGTTACTTATAATACTTCGGTATTTGTGCTTTTCGCGTTATTAATTTCGATGACGTTATGTCACCGGGATATTAACAATTCATATACGGAACGTTGCAAAAGAAATTCTTTGGAATTTGATAGATTTTTCATAGTTTGTCGTGTCGTGCAGCGATGACAAAGGTTCCAACTGTCAATTCTCGAACGATGCGACATAAATCGCACCTTTAGATTAAAAGTAAACCAACATAAAATCCAAACTTTTTGAGAATAGGCAAAACAAGATTTGAAGTTGTGACTTTTGCATATAATCTAATTTACATCTCTTCAAGTCCTATATATAGGCAATAGGCCCTGTTCATTTTGTAAAATAATGATGAAACATTCATCTTTCTAACCCGAATAATTGCTTCGGACTATTTTAAATATTTAGTAATAAAAAAGATAATATATATAAGTGCAATAACTAGTCGTAATATGGTAATTTTTCTCGGGATTGGAATTACAAACGCACGAAGTCTCATAAGTGAGTATGTGCCGTTCGAACTATAGTGGGTCAGTTTCCGATTAAAAACCTTATGAAAAATGATTTTGATAGTCGTTTTACGGTATATATTAATTTTTTTTTTGAATTAGGTTACTTTCATCCTGAAGGTGAAATATATTGAATTTCGAAATAATGTCGCATCTTGTACGTTTTAAACAAAATGCTATTAAAATCTTTGTTGTTAAATAAAATTCTTACTTTCGTCATCGAAAAGGCGAAAGATTTAAAAATCTCTATATTAAGAGACCTTGTTTTTTGATTGCATTTGATATTGGTATTTATATAAAATTAATAATTTTTGTATATATCGGTTTTCATGGAGTCGCCATCTCTGAGGTCCATCGGTTCGATCCTTAGCCGGGTCAATGTAGAAATCTTCAATATTATATCGGGTTTGAGTGTTTGTATTACCGTCATCGTTTCTGATTTCCATAACGACCATAACAACGCAAGTATTTTACTTACTTAATTTGGGATCAAAGTAACGTACGTGATATTGTCTAATATCAAAAAAAAAAATTATAATTTCTTTGTTGCATGAGAATCGGGAGGCCTCATATGTCCTACGATTAACACCGCACCAGTCGCAAGATATTCTTATGAAAGAATCTCACACGTTCGTTCTAAAATCTAATCATTTAATTTCCACATTCACATTTCAATGTATTACCGGACCATTTTGTAATATCCCTGTATATATTATTGTATTTACCTCGTTTTGGCATACAGTCTGTCCTGTCGCACAATTGATGGATCGTACGCTCTAACCATTTGTTGTATTACATTCATCTCACTCTCACTTAACAAGGTAATCATTCACATTCACGATATTAATTTACATGCCTCCCTGTGTAGGTATTATACGGTAAATGTAGGGAGACGGATGCGTACTTACGAGCTGTACTATAATGTGATGTACATGTGATATCAGGTCGGGCCACATAATTTTCTTTTTATGACAGATGAGACGAGCAAGTCATGCGCCTGGGGGTAAGCGACATGCCTGTCCATAATAGTTATTCCATAAGTTATATATTATATAGTTTTTATACTTCGAAAACACTTTTAAGAAAGTGAAAGAGTTCGTCCGGTGAGGTACTGCCACTTATTTCTGCCTCCAAGCAGTAATGTGAACATTACTGCGTTCCGGTTTGCAGGGAAAAGGGTGTTGGTGAAATTACAGGCACATGAGACCTGTCAACTCATGTCTTAGTGTGACGGGTGCAGTGGCAGTGCCCCGAAGATCTTTGCTATTTACCACCAGTTGCAAGACTTGTTCATTCCATTACCTGGTATCATTAAAAAAAACAGTGTTTTACGTATATGCAATCAAACGTGCAGCCAGCTATCATTCTCAAGATGGTGGATTAATGAATGGCCCATAAGACATAACAAATTTCTTTCGGAAACTAATGAAAATGTAAGGTAAAAATAGGATTAAAGAAAGCGAAATGTGCATATGGAACAAGATAATAGTCCGTGTATCTGCTTACGTGGCTGCGCGGCAAGCGTCATATATAACTTTTTTATTATGCCGCAATCGTCGTTGTCTGAAGTGAATAAATGAATTTGAAGTTACAGCGCAATAGAAAAGGTGCGTTTCAACAATCAAGAACAAACGCTGCAGCATCAACTTATTCTTGCAGCTTAGTCAGAAGAACGAAATACTATAGGACGTTGTAACATAAGCTCTTCGTTTCGCTTTGATAGGTAATGCTTCTAATGCCTGTCTGTCGAAGTTAATAATCTGACGCTGTCTGCCCATTATGGCAATATCTTAAATTTCAATGTAACATAATCAGCACATCACGCATACTTATGTTCTAATAATGGCCTCAAGTGCAACGGATCAAGATTCGTCAATGTGTAGATTGATGTGCTACCTGATGCATCGCGTACTGTGAATAGAGTGGGGCAAGCGCCCGGGTTTTAATCCGACGCTTTACTAGCCCAAATTCGAGGGCAAAATGCTTATTCCTTTCTGATATACGATTCCATTTGCTTTCTATTGAAGCAATTCGAAATAATTCCATATAACAAATCGTAAGATCATATTATGCACTTGAATAAAGAAGGATGGCGACATCCCGTATATTTTGTGACCCAGTGTTTTTGACGACGTTCATTAAATAGACCTATCAATACTAGTGATTCATTATAAAAGCATCAAAAAAGCTAATTGAGTACAGCCCGTAGAAGCGGGGGGTTATAAACTTGATATAGGTTATGTTTATAACATTGTCCTGTATTTCGGTTCAGATGTATGTTCATAGTAGCAGGAAGCAACAAGTTTTCAGTTTGTTAATAAAATTTATAAAGAACTTGCTGAATGTTCCTAAATCTGCCAAACTCTTCCACATTTAATACAACGTTAACATGTTCTGACGCAATGAAAATTATTAAAAATTAAATCTACCCAAATGGCAGAAATCTACCACAAATGGTCATACTGTTCTCAATCTCAAAGCCACATTGACATTGGCAAGAGTCCTCTTGTCAAAATGTTCCTCTGCTAACTTTCGTATTTTTTCTAAACATTTTTGTCATATTGTTTAATTTATTAGGTATTTTATAGCTTTAATGTTTTATATGTGCACTATAAAATAACCGGTACTTTGGGTAGATAAACATTCAATAATGCTTAAAATTAAATGTACGTACAAGAACGTTACCTAATCTATGGTCAAACTGGATCAATTGCGTTGTGTTCTTGCATCTATTCTTAAATTGTTTTGCAATTTCTTTATTCCCGACTTCTAAAATTATACAAAAATAAATTGATAACCAGGCATAAACTAAAACGTAAAATTATACTAGCAAAGTCCATGAACGGCACTTCGTTGATATTGGGTCTGCTTTTGCCATCCTTCTTTTCATAAACACCGAATCATAGTGCGCATCCTTAGTAGGGAGAATCCACAGGAATGTAAAACGAAAAACAGGCAAAAACTCCACACAGTATTGTTTGGAGTTTTTGTCTGTTTTTCGTATAAATACATCAGATTTGATGGATAACAGGCGGCCTAATTTGTTAACGGGTCAAGAAAATAACTGATCTAAACGTGAGAAGACCTAAAATCAATACCTTTATCAGTAATGAATGAACGGTGAGAATAGAATAGAATAGAATAGAATATATTATGAGCAAAAACATCACGTCATATACCCAATTCGTACGAATGAAAAGCAATGTGGGTATTCAAAATAAAGCTGACTTTTGAAAAGTAAATTCAATTAACGTCACCCGTGTAGCAATGAGAGACAGTGCGGTTATTTGTCACTGTGTGACGCGACTGCGGAAGTGTTGCGATTCATTCGTTGTATTTGACTGTCCCTATTGCGTGTACTTAAGATTTGTTTTCGATTTTTTTAAAATAGTTTTTTAAGTTTTCTTTTAAACTTGTAGCTCTGTAACGTCACTCAAATGTAAATTAAGAGAGCGAGTCGAACTCAACAGTAATCTCACGTACTGCCGGCGGCAGTTTAAAGGGTGCTTGTAACAAAAACTGAAAACCGAGAAAATAATGTTTAGCGAAAGAAATTTAAAAAAATCTACTTTTCTTTTGCGGTCATTACATATTTTATCCACCTTAGAAAAATAAAAATATTGACAGATCGGCCTTTTTTAACCGACTAAAACAGGAGAAGGTTCTCAATTCGACTGTATGTTTGTTTTGTATGTATGTTACGCGATAACTCCGGCAACAAATGTAAACCGATTTTGGTGATTCTTTTTTTGTTGGAAAGAGGATAGCTCAGTAGTGGTCCCATTTAAATTTGAAGAAAATATTCCACCTCTAAGAGTGGCAATAAAACTTTGCAAATAGATGTAATTCTACGAACTTCTGAGGTCGGTGTTTTAGTACTATGTACTGATTATTTGCAGTTCACGGCAGTATACATAGCAATTAAAAAAAAATGTCACATGCGCCCCTTCAACTAACAGCGGCAGCTTAACATAATATATCACCCTTGGTGTAATAATGGCACATCTGCATGACAACTTTTCTGGAGACAAGTTTCAGGGCGCATTTACTCGACACGAATTTCATCGCGCTCATGCCGCGCGGTCTCCGGCAACGACCGCGTGCATCTAACTGTCGTGGCAAATTACGCTCTATCTGTTTAGCTTTTACGTTTTAAAAGGAGGCTGGCTTGTCTTTGGTCTACGCGGCAACCGCGCGGTTGTATTATTCAGAGGTATTTAAATGTTGTTGCCTACTAAATAGAATTCAGATTCGCCATTAATGTACGTGAAAGCACGGTAACTGGCTGATCGGAAATCTTTCGCATCATCCAACTGGAAGCTAAAGATTCCACGAAGGAAATAAGTCGATAACTTTTTTTTGAGAGTTACTAAATTTAGAAATACATTGGTTTTATGTAGTTCGTATGATTTTTATGACTTTCATGTGATAAAAAATACTTTTGACGTATGACCACATGTAGCCTTAGGCTACTACTGAACGAACTGTACGCGTGAAGTCCGTGAACCGACTGCATGCAGTCGTTCTCGATTACCGACAGTCGACGTTAACTGCATAATGCAGTTATCGCCTCGCGCCTAGCTTAGGAGCTCTAAATGTTGACGTCGAAATAGAAGCACGAACGTTACTTCCATTACATTGTTGCGAGAAGGTGATTTTTATGTACTGCACCCGAAATTAAGACAAGAAGAAAATGTTGATTAAACGTTCAAATATTCATTTATCTTCAGTCGTTACTAAAAAAAAGTTGTTATGCAAATAATCTCAGAACAGAGTACTAAAAAAACGACCTCAAAAGTACGTGGAATTACGTATATTTGCCAAGTTTTATTGAAATATCCCCTAGTTCGCCACTGTACAGGACACTATACTTGACACTGGAGATAATAATAATCGGTTCTCACTACTCAAAGTATATTGAGAGAAAAACGCCTTGAATTGGAGAAATAGCATAATCAACCATTAAAATAATTGCTCCTAAATTAAAGTTAGGCGCTATATATAAAAATGAATCTTCATACGTGAACAGTCACCCTTAGAGGTGGATGATTTCCTTCAAAATAAAATGAGACCACTATAGAATTGCCCCCTTTCCAACAAAACAAGAATCATGAAAATCGGTTCATAAATACCGGAATCGCGTAACATACATACAAAAAAAAAGAAAAAAGAAAAAAAAGAACATACAGTCGAATTGAAAACCTCCTTCTTTTTTGAAGTCGGGTAAAAATAATAAATAAATAGTAATGCTTTTTCTATGCTGTCATTGGTTGCCTAGCAACGTTTTGTCATTAAACATTCTATATTGAATTTGGCTAGAGTATAAGACTTTTAGTAGTAGTAGAACTCCTCGTGAAAGAGTTCGTTCAGGGAAGTACTGCCAACTTACCTATTTCTGCCGCCAAGCAGTAATGTCTATCAGCATAACTGCATTCCGGTTTTGAAGGGTAAAGGTGCTGGTGAAATTACAGGAATATGAGACTTGTCAGGTATATGAGATATATGAGACTTGTTAATTGTAAATTGAAATGTGTTAATTTAGAAGTGAAATTAATAAATACATCGAACAAATAAATTATTTAATTAATTTAAAACGTGCATTGCGTTTGTATCGGGTTTGCATCGCATTTGCATCACTGGCTAAAATCACGAGCGTATGTAAAGGTAGACGATTAGCAACTGCATCGCTACTGCGATCGCGTTTGCATCGCTGTTAAAAGTCGCCGTTTGTAACCGCTCTTATGTCTCAGGATGACGGGCGCAGGGACAGTCAGATCTTAGCGATTTAAAGCTCTGAGTAGCACTGTAACTGTTATGGACAGATGTATAGCTTACTATCAGGCGCACTACTTGTTCGTTCCGTCACTTGATATTTAAAAAAGAATAATTTCAGGGAAAATTGAAATTGTGGTAACTGTACAACAGTCAGGTGATAACCCAAATCATATGATTTTGGTTGTTAACATGTATTCTACATCGAATTTGGCTAGAGTATAAATTAATGGAGGCTATCCGAGCAAAAGTGGTGTAACCTTTGTGGAAAAGCTGTTCTAGTCCGTGGATGCCGGTAACCAGGTTGACGTTATCTGCACGGATTTCAGTAAAGCGTTTGATAGGGTTCCCCACAGATTGCTGATTTCTAAACTCTGCTCATACGGTATCGCAGATCCTATGCTCAGTTGGTGCCAGTCATACTTAAGTGATCGTTCTTTTTATGTTGTGGTAAATGGTTACAAATCGAGCTCTATAAAAATAACGTCTGGTATTTCACAGGGATCCCATTTAGGTCCATTATTTTTTAATATATTTATAAATTATATACCGATGATATTGAGTAACTCAACACCTTTTCTGTACGCAGACGATCTAAAGATTCTCAGAGACATAAAATATGTTGCTGACTCAGATGCTGATTCAAATAGACATAGACAAAATATATTGCTGGTGTAAAAAGAGTGGTATGGAGTAGAATATAAGTAAGTGCTTTCAGATATCCTTCACTCGTATCATAAAACAATTTGTTTACCGTTAACGCATGAATGGTACTTGTCTGCAATCAATCAAATACTTAAGTGTTATACTAGACTCTAAACTCACCTTCGTACCCTTATATATTTATTGAAAAGATATATCTCAGGGCTTCCAGAACTTTAGGCTTTGTACTACGTAACTCAAAAAATTTTAAGAATCCAGAGACAAAAATTATCCTGTACAATTGTTTTGTTCGAAGCATTTTAGAATATGGACCTATAGTCTGGCGTCCTCATTACGTAACACATGTGATTAGGCTGGAGAGGGTACAGAAACGCTTTATTTGTAGCCTGATCTATGCAGCTGGAGCAGCTAAAAGAATTCGCTCATATAAACCAAGACTGAAAATGTTTCAAATGATATCGCTTTAAAAGCGCAGAGATCTTTCGGACCTAAGTTTCTTACACAAAATTTTAAATAACAAAATTGATTGTCCGCAATTGACAGCCACGTTCAAATTTACAATTCCGCGTAGATACCCTCGTCGTAAGATTGTCGCCCTTCTGTCGCCAACATTTAGAAGAACTAAACTAGGTCTGAACTCACCAGTCTGCCGCCTGTCTAGATTACACAATGAGCACAGTGCCACAGTGGATTCGTTCTCGGGCTCGCTAACCGGTCTCCGTAGAGAAATAATTAGCACGTAAACATCTTATCTTTAAGTATTATTATTGATTTTCATGTTTTTTATCTATCAATTATCTATATTGTTTTCTGTTTCGTTTGTAATTGTATTCGCTATCATAGCATTGAAATGTTAAGACTAATCTGTTTAATGCAAGTTGTGTTTCATCTGTCATTAGTTGTGCAACTTGGCATAATACTAATAACAATGCAAATTGAACATGTTATTTGATGTAACAACTGTTGATGAACCTAATAAATAAAAAAAAGAAAAAAGAAATAATTTCTGTTCTACGATATTACTTTAAATGATACTAAAGTTCATATTTTTGTACATTTGGATGCCATTTTCATTTATAAAAATATTATATATTGGTCATATATGATTAAATGAAATAAATTTTGCTAATTTTAAATCTATAAAATCTTCTAAGGGGTTATACAATAAGGACATAACAATTTTTGTATTTCAATAAAATGCAGAATAATTCAATTTCGTTCATACGACCATTGCGAGCATGATTGCAGCAGTCAAACAGCTGGTCAAACAATCGATCTACTTAAGAGGAAGTTCGATAATCGTGTGATCTCGTGAAACGGCCCGGTCGAATGGCCACCTCGTTGATGCGATCAAACGCCGGCAGATATAGATAAAGTGGCAGTACTTCCCAGAACGAACTCTTTCATAAGGAGCTCTACTGCTACTAAAGAATAACATTTACGTCACAAACAGGCGTCAAAAAGAACATTTAAATTTAGATTATCATCAGCAACCCATATATATCATAAGCCCGATAAATTTAAAATTAAATTTATCAAATAAATTCCGCCTATCTCAGCCCGCGCCCGCATATGCGAGCCCGAATTCAAACCCAAGGCCTCTGCTTGAGAGGCTACAACACAAAAATTATTTAAATTTAGAATATTTTGGATTAATTTTAGAATATGAATAGAAATATTTGAAAGTTAAAAAGATTATAAATACAAAAGATACAAAAGGATTTCCAGAAACTGCTCCGGTTCGCTACGCGGTTGAATGACCACAAAGGCACTGTTGCTCATCATTTTGATTCATACTCTACGCAGTACACAAATCCTATAGGTTTTATGTGCAGTAAAATTAAAATTTTTATTCTCAGCGAAAGCGAAGACAGGACTTTGCTGACTGATCTATTACTAAATTTACATTTTATTGAGATTTTTTTGTGAAATAACTGCTCTAGTTTTGTTACGATTGTGAATACACAGATCGAACACACAAAAAAAAAAAAATTATTTCGTGGACCCGGTGGGACTTGAACTCACGTCCATGCTGCACGGTAGCATTGCTCTAACCATCTGACCCAAGGGTCCAGTTACCGAGTCGTCAATATTCTCCTACGTGTTTTTGTTATACATGTTTGTACTGAGTTTTCGGCATTCGTCGCCGCTAGTGACATCTAGTGAGATTTTTGAATAACCTTCTCACAGCAGCTGCATTTTCTCACTGTCAACAAAGAAGAATTTCAACGACTCGGTAACTGGACCCGTAGCTTATATATTTCTGAGAGTTCGATCTTTGTATTCATACTTAATTTACATTTTTAACTTACGTTAAAACTTATGTTCAGGGCATGTGAAAGTTATACATAACATGTACATAACGATGATTTGTTTTATGTATATAGGTGAATAAAGTATTTTATTTGCACTTTCATGTACAATAAATAAATAAGATTAACCGTCACGTCTTTACAAGGTTGTACCAGCTTAAAAAAAATATAAGGACATCGCTTACAGATTGATAAACATGAATTTATGGATTATTTAATAATATTTAAATAAAACTTCGAATTTGGAACTCGCATTCAGAAAATGCTGCAGGTTTGCGCAGAATTGACCACAGGGCATTGTATTTTTTAAAAGCGATAAAACACCGAGTTTACAACATTTTATGCAGCCATTGTCGAGGTAGCATCGACCTACTTTCGTTGAGTGGTAAACACTCCTTGAGGTGGAATAAACTTTAACTCGTGGCTAGAAATACAGCGGACAGGAAATCATGCTTTATAGAAAGTTTGTTTTTGTGCTTGAGATATATATTTCAATTAAGCTTATGACGTTATAATAATACAGCAGTAAAGTGAACATTACTGCGTTTCGGTTTTGAATGGTAAGGGTGCTGGCAAACTTACAGGCACATGAGACTTGTCAACATATGTCTCAAGGTGACGGGCAGAGTGACAGTGCCCCTCAGATCTTTGCTATTTATTCTGAATGGCATTGCAACTGGCGTGGATAGGCGTGTCACTTATCACCAGGTACACGACTTGTTCATCCCGTTGCTTGATACAATTTTTTTCATTTCATATTTTCATATGAAATGAAATTTTAGATTTTTCATCAAAAAAAAAGCTTTCTGACCAACTTTTTGGAATAACGCCGGTAGTGGTCTAAATGAGGGCACCATAAAATAATATTACTAATATTATAAATATAATATTATACTATAAATGTTACTGTTTTTTTTTTTGTTTCATTTTCTCAGCCTGTTTGTAGGTTTTAACCACACTTACAGACCAACATCAAGTAATTTTGTTATGGTGTATATCTATGTGGAGGGTGCATTGTAAATAAGAGCCCACTTCGTCATATTTATGTCGGCATGAACTTTCTGACAATTCGGTATGTATTTAAAATTACAGCTTTTTACAATGTAATACAAAAGGTTTCTTTAAAATCTAATAATTTGAGGCTATGGAGAAGATGATTGGGGATGATTGGGCTCCTATAGAACTTCCACAACAGGCGTCTGTTGTGGAAGTTCTATAGGAGCAACTTATACTTTTTCTTGTTACTTCCAAATACTAGTTACTTCATCTTTGAGTTCTGTTATACTATGTATATTATTATTATTTTTATTACTCCATGACCAGCAGTCGTTTAGGTTATTGTACTGAGAAATTCTTGTTATCAGTCTTCTTTAAATACGGGCTAATGTTAAAAATACTCATCAGTTCTTTATTTTTTCTCCCAATTCGACTGTACTTTTGTTTCGTGTGTATGTTACGCGATTACTCCGATATTTGGGATTCGATTTGGATGACTTTTTTTTGTTGGAAAGGGGATACGTTAATGGTAGTCACATTCAAATTTGAAGAAAATATTCCACCTTTAACCTCCTGAAGCGCGGTGTACATCAAAATGTACATAATATGTGAAGTGATTCAGACCCAGGCAATTTTATTCCTATGATCACATACACTCCCAGTGTACATTATTATGAAAATATCGCATTTAAATGTAGCGCTATTATTATATTCTTTATCACCATTATGTATGTAGAAAATACGTTTTTCATACAAAGCATATAAATACTAAGTACATTGGGCATGTAGCTTTTCCCATTGTAGTTTGCTGAGTTTTAGGAAGCTAAGGATTGCAAATCAGGGAATGAATCCGGTTTATTAGATTTCAATCAGTTTTCTTTAACCAATTTCAATAAAACTTGGCAAATAGATGTAACAATTTTTTGTAGTTTTTTTAATATATATATAATTATTTTTAATATCTTCCACATTCGTTTTTTGCGACAAAATCGCTTTCCGCTGTTCGCCTGGTTGTAATCTCAGTGTCAGTAACAGCCGCGAAGAGTAATTTGTGGCGTCCGGGATGTTTTCCAAGCTCTTTCGGTTCAAAGCGATGCGCGTCGATGCCTCTACGTCTTAGTAGACTGGCGTAAATCTTTTTTAAATATCTACATCATCGTATTTTGTAGAAAGCGCCATTTAAAAAATAATAATTCAGAAGTGCATGTTTTATTAACGACTGTTTTGATATATTTATTACGTCCTGTTTTAAAATTCAATTCTGGTTTTAATTAAATTTAAGTTATGATTGTGAATACAAAGATCGAACACACAAGTATCTTCGTCGACCCCGTGGAACTTGAACCCACGTCCATGCTGCACCGTAGCATTACTCTAATCATCTGAGCCACGGGTTCAGTTACCGAGTCATCGAAATTCTCCTATGTGTTTTAGTTATAGATCTTTGTAGTGACTTTCGGCATTCATCGTTAGAGCAATGCTACGGTGCAGTATGGAGGCGGGTTCAAGTCCCACCGGATCGACGAAAAAAAATTTTCTGTGTGTTCGATCTTTGTATACATAATCATAACAAAAGTAGTGGAGTTAGTTCACAAAAAATCTCAATAAATAAATTGAAGTTTTAACACCTTCGTCGCGGACTACAATTGGCTTATATTATTGTTCTTGGTCTCATTTGTATACGTATATAAATTTGTTCGCGATCTTTTATTATTTGGCTCTACTTTGGGATTATATTTAGTGCCGGGCATTTCAACCCGGCGCGGCTTAAACGTGATAATTATTGCGTTTAGGCCGCGCCAGTCGCTATGCCGGGACGAGTATGTACATGTCATGTTCGATCGATGTTTACCTAAAACTGACGTACGTCTTTCATTTGAGATTGGTATTTCACATTTAACCACTTTCTGCTTAGTTTGTAAATTTTAAATCCAATTTAAAATTAAAGTATTTCGTTTTTATTCGAAATGTGAATATTTTTTCCTCTTGGTCTAGAAAAGTGCGTATGCCATCAAAAACCCTAAAAACCAACTAGCAACAGCAGCGTCAGGGCCACGCAGATCATGTTATATGGTTAAATAGGTAGCGTTTGCCACATGCGGCGTGAATGAGCATCGAAAGTTAGGTGCGTCGTGCCGGTCATTTTAATCTCCGACGGCCCCAATAGGTAAATGAGATGCCGGTCATTTTGATCCACCTCGGTGATGAACGTGTTAAAATTGAATTTAAAACAGAATGTAAACATTTAAAATAGTCGTGGAAACCTAAAACATGCAATTTTGACAAAATAGCGCTTTCGCCCTTTCTACCAAACATCGACGATTGTGATTGCACCTTTGGTGGTGGTCTTTTCAACCTCTTGCTTTATTACATTTAGGATATATATAGTCTCTTGTTTTTCTCTCGCTTATCTTTTTTTGGTGCATCATTACTATTAGCTGTATCCGTGGCCGAACGATCACCATGCTGGTCTACCACGCAGACGTCTCGTGTTCAATTCCTGGACGCGGAGAAATATTTGTTTGCTTACATGTATTTCTCTCGTCATTGTAGTTAAAATCTGCCAACAGGCAAAAGAGACAAAAAAACATAATATAAAAAATATAATATTTATGGTGCCCGCATTTTGTCCACTACCGGCGTTCTTCCAAAGAGTCTGTCGGAAAGCTATTTTAAAGATTTCAAGTACTGGAAAAACGTCGTGTATCTGGTGATAAGCGACAAGTTAATCCATGACAGTTGTGGTTGTTTATGTGTCCATGATAACCGGTGACACGGAGTTTTACCAATATGCACAAGTAAGCCATATTTATTTTAATTTTCTACAATACCGCTTTAAATGATACTAAAGTACATGACTATTATAATTTGGATACTATTTTCATCTATAAAAAAAATTAAGATTATTAAAATTTATTAGTCATATATTATAATATTTATAAAATGGATTTGGCTAATTTTAAACCCCTCATCTTATATGTATACGCGTTTTATGGGGTTACATCACTTTTGCGCTGATAGCCTCAACTACAAAGTCTGTTTTTGAAAAACAGACGATTTCAAATCTCATACCAATCAAACTTTGATCATTGTAGAACAAATTAAGCCCTATAGTACAACGTATATATAAATACAGTTTTGGAGGATTCGTTTCTCCTAACAGAGAGCGAATTTTCCTCATCATATTGATGTCTTTTATATTGCAATATGAAAGCCTACTTCGCTTTCGACACACGCATCTGCGCTCAAGAAGGAAAACAGAATCAAATGTGGTTGATTCCCTCCCCGCTCCCCTGCGTCCCCACTCCTCGTCCAAACCGCCATATTTGTCACCTGTATCTCTCACATCCGCAGAGTTTATGTTTGTGGATGAAACATGCCCGAAGGACGTTATTGCTTGCGAATTCTGAGAATCTCAACTTGAAATTTAATTACTAAATAAGTTTCGTGTCATATCTTGACTGGTCTAATTGCCTGGTCTCAAACTAGGGAATTCCCTGTACTATTGAGTATCAGAGTAACGGAATTCTGGGACACTTCCCAGAACAACCAGACCAGAACCAATTTAGAAAAAATCATTTTCGAAATGGACAGTGCTCACAATATAAACCGCCAGCCACAGAGGTCGTAAAATACATAGGAACTATGGATTGCAATCGCATGTAGATATCGTTGCATTCCGTATATTTGATGTTTGGTATGAGATGAGTGCAACTGTAGTTGAGACATATACGACTTTGCTCTCTACTCTGATGTTGTAGTACGACTTGACGAGGTACAGTCATCAGCACATTAAGCTATAAACTTTTGTTTGAATATCGCCCCCAGTGCCACTTAGTCAAAGACTAATAATTTATTTGCATGTTACAGTTAAAGCACAGAAAATACTATTTAAGTAGGTGGATTATTGTAAAGTATCATGTGACGTCCTGTAAGGGCTACTTAATAATATCCATCAACGTGTAGCTTGTCGTGTAGTTTTTATGACAATCTTAGAATATTCCAGACAGATTCAACGGCTATCTATTTACAATTAAAAATTAAAAATCACCGTCAATGTAATACAGAGTATTAAATAAAACGTCCTTGCGATGGTTTATTTCTTGGGCCGGAGTACAATGGAAAATGAGAGCATACAAAAATATTCTGCGCTTATTTATAACATTTCTTCCCGCCAAACACCACGTGAGGAAATAAAAGAATAGTTTTAGCGTTATTGGCTATGACCAACAATAATACTAGAAGATGACAACAGATACCAGTATACAAGCATGGCATTAAGAAATAATATTTCGCTACACCGATATACAAGTAAATTGTCATCTTCAATTATTTCTCCACAATAACAAGAACCAATGATATTGAATGATATATATATATATATATATATATATATATATATATTATTGTACAAGGCGTAAAAGATTCTAGTTAACAGTTAACAAAAGTGATAGATACATTTCAATCACCATTTCTTCGATTGTGATGTACAGTGAATGCATCCAGATCATGATTGCAACCTAAGAATTGTTAGCATGGCGAATACATTAAAATAAAACGATAGGTTCATAGACACACTAAAAGTATATTTCTGAAAAACGTCTTTCCCCCGTTCTCCCTCGCTAATCTCACAAACTCACAGAACACTATATTCACAAAGGAGCACCAACTGGCATCCACTAACCTAATCTGTCCTTCCTCTTTCTTTCCTTTTTTAATCCCACCAATATCATTTAGTGTTGCCATTTTGTTCTTTAATCGATTATACTCAAGTCAAATCGGTAACTTAATTTTTTTTAATGTGATAATTAAGTAATAAGCATTTTAAAGTGAATAATTGACTAATGTCAGTTAACACAATAGTGTCATAAAAAATAGAATATAGAGTAATAACCATTAATGCAGTAAAATTTATCCTTGGTGTCATATGTGATAATACGTCAAAAGTGCTTTTATTAGATGAAAGTCATAAAAATAATATGAATTATGTATATGTGAAATTTTATAACTTTATGCCATAAAAACTTTACAAAAATTAATATAATAATGATGTTAATTATTAGACGCGGTTTAATATTTGCAGTTAATATATTATGAAGCTTTAAAATTGTCCCTTTTGATTGAAGACTGCAATGTACAAAATAATTTGCATAACGTTAATACTTGTTTCACAATGATATTCTGAAACAAGTATTAACTTATACATAACGCATTCACTCAACATACATACATTGCGTCCTGCTTTGAAAAAGATACCGCCACTAAACGAAATTCGCTTTATCAAATTTAAACATAATTTCTGAAACTTTTATGGACATTCTGCGAATATGTAACACTCTTATATCACGTAGTACTGGAAAGCCATATAGTCTAAAGATTAAATAATTATAATGACCTGCTATAAGCTAGATCTGGTTCACCAGTAATCAAAGTATCCTTTTACTACTTCGAGAATAACGAAATTGGAAAGGATAAAAGTAAAGAAGTTCAATTATGATAGTTTAGAATTTTTACTTATAGAATGAAAAATAAAAATAAAGTAGTGAAGTAGGAAGAAAAATTAATTTTACAATATATAGGATTGCGGTGAATGTTCTTACTTTTGCAAACAATGTGAACATGACTGTGTATCTGTGGAAGTTGATGTATACGTATGTATGAAAGGTGAGCGATGATTGAATTTGAAGCTTCTAAGAGCAGTCTCCCACGGCCTGTGATTTTACAGAGAGAGCCGACGAATACGAACTGGACCTGCACTTTTCAAATTAAAAAAATAATTCATTATAGAATGACAAACCATTATCGCACACCGACCCCAATCATTTTTAGCTATGCGTTGCTCCATGCACCGCATTGGGCGCGTCTGCCTTACCACGGATGAGCCCTTTTCCTTGGTGCGCAAGTACGAGCGCGTTGGTGATCGGTAAAATCATGGACCGTAGAAAGCCGCCTTTACCTCTACCTCTTTATACACATATACGCTTATAAAAATTGGATTTAAAAATGGTAATTTTTTTATTATTCTTTGAAACCTTTACACTTTTTTTAGTAGCAATAGAGCTCCTTGTGAAAGAGTTCGTCCAGGGAAGTACTGCTACCTTACCTATTTCTGCCACTAAGCAGTAATATCAGCATTACTGTTTTCCGGTTTTGAAAGGGTAAGGGCGCTGGTGAAAGTACAGGGACATGAGACTTGTCAACTTATGTCTCAGGGTGACGGGCGCAGTGACAGTGCCTTTCAGATCCTTGCGATTTAAAGCTTCGAGTGGCACTGCAACTGTTATGGACAGGCGTGTAGCTTACTATCAAGCGCACGACTTGTTCGTCCCGGCACTTGACATTATAAAAAAATATATGTTTTGCGAAATTAAAAGATGTTGAATTATTAACGCAGGCACTGATCGCCATTAAAATATCCTAGAAGTCTATTATTATTATAATACAGGATTGTTAGAAAATAATTCCTCTGAAATACTAGAAAATCGCGAAGGTAGGTAATTGGATTTCGGCGGTAATTTAACTTGGGCCCTTGTAGTTAGGTTGTTATTGTTTGTGCTATAGAATTACTTTCTGTTTGAGTAGAGTCGAGTGATATGATAAGTTACAAAATTGAGGTCTTGATTGCGCTCTAGGATAAAAATAGAGCTACGGTGAAATGCGATGTTGGATTTTATATTTATTTATTTTTAAATAATAACGCACACACTCAACATAGCCTCGCACTAGGGAAATCCTGTGTGCCGGGTGCCATGGACACATACATAAACAACCACAAATTACACCCAAACTCACAAGAGAAATAAATGTAGGCCATACAAATATTTCTCCCGGCCCGGGAATCGAACCTGGGACCTCTGCGTGGCAGTCCGGCTTGGTAACCGTTCAGCCACAGAGGCAGTTAAACGAAGGAGGAATTGTTCCACATATAAGAATTTAAGTTTTTTAAGAAGTTGCTAAAACCATTGCCCAGTATGTGAGGTCAAATAGATTGATACAATATATAATTTAGACAAATACTTTTAGAAAAAGCGGCATCACAAGCCTTGCTAGCGTTAGGACATTAATAAAGCTGGTCGGACTTTGCGGAAATGATTGACGGCGTACCGGCACATCAGCTATTGTGGGAATCCATTTAGGACTAATGGATATCGCTTTATTTGTCATGTCTTTTATGAAAAGCAAGGCGGGTAGAGTTTTTGATCGCCTTTGGAAATAGAGACAGCGCAGACGAAGGTGTACATTATATAATATAGACAGTCCCATGACAGATCCATGTGCCTATATTTTCACCAGCACCCTTCTAAACCGGAACACAGTAATGCTCACATTGTTGCTTGGTAGCAGAAATAAGTAAGGCAGTACTTCAATGGACTAACTCTTTCACAAGAAGCTCAACTGCTACTGAAAATGATAGTTGAAAAATTGTATCGATTACAGCCTTTTTTGGCAGATCATAATTGCCTATACACAGCAAATAATACGGTACTGTGTGTACCCTACCAGCAAAGGTAACAGGAGTATAATTTGTTTCATATTTCGTACTGGTATAATAAAGCCACGTGTGATTGGATGAAAGTCACAAAAATAATACAAATACATACAATAAATTATATATATACGTGAAATTGCAAAACCCTCCTTTTTTTTCTTTATTTTTAAAGAGGGTTTTATTTTTATAGGTATGCCACCTTCATAGGGACGATACTGAGTTATTACAATCTAGGTGTCACTAATTTCACAACGTTATACAGCAACCTGGCCTCCTTAGACATGGGGCTGGCCAAGATGCTATTGCACGCGCCTACTGCACACAACGTTAAGTCCGGAATCTATTATTGTCTGTGTATTTATGTGAATACACCTCACTCCTAACATACTCCATTATCACGTGATAGACGTCTTCTGTTGTCGCACATATCTCACAGTTTGGTGAAGGACCCTTTGACATCAGATAATCGAACTTGTTCAAAGGAACGCGTTCCGAGTGAAGCCAACTCTCCTATTTACGTATAAAAAATTTACCGACTAATTTTGTTTGTAGAATCTTTAAGTCTCGTTCCTGAAAAGTTGTCTTTTTTCAAATGTAGCCTTATTGTGTAATAAGGCTACATCCGCAAAATATCCAGCAAGGTTGCGATTTATTTCTATATTGTTATTTACTCTTACTCAACACACGAGTAAAAAATATTAGATAAACAGTATGCAATATTTGCGGACCGCTTTGAGAGAGTTTGCGGAAAAATAATATTTAGTTAGCTACTCCTGGGAGTTAAAACTTCGCCTTTGAAATCCGAATGGTGGTAGCATTTTATTAACTGAATTTCAGTACATACTGAAACCTAAAGCAGTAATGCCTTCTTGACTGAATATTCAAATACCATGCTGATCTGCCACGCCGACTCGCACCAGGAATCTCCCCATCAGTGCAAACGTTGGGCCACCCATCAGTAAACATATTAGGAATTTCCTTTAACTGTCAAGATAAAAATCTATTTACTGGTGCGAATGAAACTATATATACACACATATAACGTTTCAACGTGTATAATACAATGGTACATTTTAAACCGTCTAATTGTTGACTGTTGATGGGTTATGCCAGTGCCTATTATATGCATACGACTACAACTTACGTCGCAACTTATTTCATTATTCATACTGCTCTTGTTGTTTGTTTACGTCTCTTACACCCTGTCCTATACGCCCTTTGCATTGTCTTTTACAATTTCACGTCTTTAACGTTACTACTGATAGAAGTTTAAAACTTTATAACATAATGTTAGTACGGCTTGTATCTACATTTCGTACAATTGCTCAAAACAATCAAGTCACAAGTGATCATACATCAAAAGGTTTTTTATGACGTGACGAACAGCACGGCAGAAATAAGTAAGATGCTCATACTACTCGACGAACTACTACTGGACGAACTCTTTCACAAGGACCTCCATTGCTAGTAAAAGTACTTTTCATGTGAAAATAATGCTTTTATCTCACGACAGTTCTAAAAATAATACGCACTTACACTAAACGACTATATTATGTGAATTTTTATAACTTTACTACTAAAGCATAAAAAGTTACAAGCAGTCGATTTCATTCGTAGAAATTTTAAATCTCTCTCCTTAAAAGTTGTCTTTTTGGCCTTATTACACGAAGGGTGCGATTTGTTAAATATTAAATTTTATTCCTTTTACAGGGCGACTTAACAGAGAACAAAAATAGCAAAAATGTGAAGTCGTTTGCTCAGCTTATGAACGCGAACAATGTTATTCAATTATGGCCTTTATTAAAATTCGCTAAAGGATTTTTTATTAAAATCTACGAATCTGTGGATCCAAGGTATCCTAGGTATAGTAAACACGTATATGATCATACTTCACAAGTGCTTTTATTACATAAAATATTATATGAAATACATAAAATATTATATGAATTACATGAAAAAAATTATGTTTATATGTATGTATGTATATGTGAAATTTTGTAACTTTTTCTTTTTTTATACCACCTGATGTAAAGTGGGAAGTGTAATTAATACTAACGTGAAGGATAACTCTTTTATTTATACACAAATAGGATTTGCAAAATGAACAGTTGTCTTTCGTTGCAGATGTGGCCTTATTACACAAACGGTGCGGATTTGTGTAACAAATTCACAAGAAAGTTTCATTGCACCAGAATGCAGAAATATACCTTACATTTCTGGGTTTTCTCCAGATTTACGGATCTTTTGTTATGTGCAAAAGCATTTTGCAGATGTGGCCTTATTACATTAACGGTGCGACATGATAATACGTGAATATTAAAAAAGTTGCAGATGAAACGTGGTCGAGTCTCAAGTACTATGGATACACGTCAACATTGAACATGTTAGAAATGTAAAATAGGTACCCCAATGCCAGGAAGTTATCTGTACAGCCATAAATTTAAAGTGCAAATGCACGCAATGGATGGTAACAAAGAATCTTTACATGGGTAGATAAGGCGTCTGCTTTTCATTTATTTATTTTCTTACGGATGAAGGGGCATATTAATTAAAGCATAATTGATATTCGTATAAACTGAATTTAAACCTGAAATATTTCTGATGCTCTTGTCCACAAAAATGGTAATTTTATAGCTAGTCCAAATAAGGATAAACGCGTTTAGCTTAGTAGTCGTATGTTCATGCATTAAATTCAAACAGTCTGGATATGAGCGTCTAGCACTGATAATAATATAAATAAATAAGGATAAACGCGCTTAGCTTAGTAGTCGTATGTTCATGAATTAAATTCAAACAGTCTGGATATGAGCGTCTAGCACTGATAATAATATAAATAAATAAGGATAAACGCGCTTAGCTTAATAGTCGTATTTTCATGCATTAAATTCGAACAGTCTGGATATGAGCGTCTAGCACTGATAATAATATGATTGGTTTCCTTGCAATGGGTATCAATAGAGCTCCTTCTGAAAGAGTTCTCCAAGGAAGTACTGGCATCTTACCTATTTCTGCCCTGAAACTGTAATGTTTACATTATTGCGTTCCGGTTTGATGGGTAAAGGTGCTGGTGAAATTACAGGCACTTGGGGCTTTTCAACTTATGTCTCAGAAACGGGTGCAGTGGCAGCGCCCCTCAGATCTTTGCGAATTGAAGTTATGAGTGGCACTGCAACTGCTATGAACAGGTGTATCGCTTACCACCAGGGCACGACTTGTTCGTCCCGTCACTTGGTTTCATAAAAAAAATATCTGTGGTTGCTGTGAACTGACAACTTAATTATTTTTGTTATAATTTTTTGTCATAATAATATAAACATTTTGTTATTGTTAGAGGAGTAGCAATATTCAGGCAAATCTCTTTGGGTTTAAAGAAAGTAAAGTAAAATTTGTGTTTAATGCCTTTTTGGTTGCTTGCCTACGTCACAGATCACTTAATAGTTACTATGTAACAGATACATCACTCGCATCCAAAATCGAAAATACCCATCTACTAAATCTGAATAATGACAACAAGCGCTCACTACAAGGGAAAAGAAGCCTAAGCACGCGCTTAGAGAGGTGAAAATAACGTTGCCCGCCGTGTGCAGTCGTGCGGAGCCGAATGCTCATAAATGAAAGACTTATACAAGCGCTAGCGTCGACGTCGACGTGCTCAGCAGTAGGTACTTATCGCGTAACCTTGAGCGAGTGATGGAGCCCTGATTGCGTTATCATCTTAGAAGCTATAAGTCCAGGTGGTGCACAAAGCGGGTGATTTTTCTTTCCAACGCAGCGGTTTATTTAACGGTGCTTATAATGATAAGCAACACAATTTTATGCACTAAATGGATAGCACATGAGATTCTTTCGTACATGATGAGGTAGGGTAGGTGTCGAGCAGAAGAAGCGACATGCATTCGATGAGGTAGTCATTAGCGGACTGAGGCGGGGGGCAAGCAGCAAGCGGCAGCGGGCGGCCGGCGCTTGCGGCTCAACGACGAGGGACGTCACGATCGATGCATTTTCTACGAAGCTGATGGACATTGTTGGAGCCAGTAAGGGCGCATTTATTCGACACGAATTTAATCGCATTCACGCCGCGCGGTCACCGCGCGGAGACCGTGCGCATCTAACTGTCATAGCAAAGTACGCTTATTTATTTAGCTTTTACGTTTTAACTCAAATGAGCGTCCCGGGCGCGCGGGCTAGACTGGCTTTGGTCTTTGGTCTACGCGGCGACCGTGCGGCGTACGGGCGGAGGCCGCGCGTCGTCTGGGCGGTAGTATTGTTCAGAGGAATTTGAAATAAAACGTTGTTGCCTAGTGAATAGAATTCAGATTCGCTATTAATGTACGTGAAAGCGTAGTAACTGGGCGGTCGTCATACGGCGGCCGTGTGAAAACTTTCGCGTCGTGTAACTGGGCGCTTACACCTCACGAGACGCGACCACTCAAGGATTGCGTCGGAAGAGTACGGCTTCACACATTACATCTCCATGCAGCTTAGTAAAGATAAAGAAATACTATTGGTTGCTAAAACGTTGTTTTTTTTTTCGCCTACCTTTGGTGGATAATAAGCCTTATGAGCAGCGCATAATTTACATTACCTACTCAGTAAGTTTGTACTCAAATTACGGCATAATCAAATAAAATAAAAATAGAACGGAGAAAGAAATGGATACATTTAAGTCAGTAAAGGCACAGTTTTATATGTAGTTAATTAGTATAGTGACAGGTACAGGTAGCTGCAGTAGGTACAGTCATATACATGAGATACCTCGCTCATTTAGTGCAACATTGACTTAATTGCAATTTTGGCATAATTGAATTAAGACTTAATTAATTACATATTAACATCCTTTATCCAAATTTGCCAAAATTACAATTACATCAATGTAGCACCAAATAAGCGACCTGACCTCCTAATACATTTTGGTTTGAGAGCCATTTTACGCAATGAACAAAGAAAATTAAAGCAATTTCAACTATATTGCATAAGCAATACAGTGGAGTGTTGCTTATACAATAGATGATCAACATATTTTTGAAACAAATTCTAAATTTCGTCTTTTAACATCTAACTAAATCGGTCGAGCGGGTTGTTGTATGGACTGCCAGTTACAATACCCGTGGTTCGATTCCACGAGCACTATTTTGTTTTAACGTTATATTTTTGACAGCATCGTTTCACTTTTTAAAGTCAACGTTGACAAATCACAATATTTGCTCACTAGAAATTGCCTAAGGTAGGGTGGGTATAGATTATTAGTATTTATGTGGTTTGTGGTATGGATAGATTAACAAATCACGAAATCGCTCTGCAGTTTGCATACGCCCGTGTCTTCTGTGATTGATTACGCATTGTTCCACGTTTCGTTCCCATTTATCAATTCAATTACTTTCAAAGTTTTCTGTCTTATTTTAATATGCCGCACTTAACGTAATTATTAACATTAGAAATTATTGTTCTGTATGCACATGACTTAGACATTGCTTACACCTATCCAGAAAAAAAATACAATATTATATAGCTAAATAATATTTTTAATGCGACTCGAACCACCCTTGTCTCAATTTGCAAAGCAATCCTTATACCGCTAGGCCACGACGGCTTACCATAACTGGTTGAAATTTGTATTCTGTATTTAAGTAAGAACTGTACGTTTAAGATCAAATTGGCTTAAAAACTTTCTTACAATGTCATTCACTAATGAGACCAGGGAGTCATACCAAAATAAATTTTACGACTCACAGGTTAAAGATTAAGTTTGTTTAACAATTTTCTCCACATTTTTGTGCTCAGAACCAAAAGGTCGACAAAGTCGGCTGGGGGTTCAGGTATCTTGTGTATATGACTGTACTCTAAATGTGGAAATTCGTTAATCGTTAATAATCGTGTACTCATACTGAAGGCACCTACCTCTATAACAGTGAGTTTTCCTAAAATGTGTAAAATAAGAAAATAAAGCAATTGTAATAGTACAAACCATATATGACCATAGGGACATGGTTTGGCAGACGTACAATACCTATTTACAGGTACAGTATACGGTTGAGGAGGTAATACACGTTTTAGATTTATGTTATCAAGTACAGTTAGCTAAAGCAACTGTACTCACCATGGTCGTGGTCTGGCAGAGGTAAACTGTCAGAGGCATCGGAAGCTAGCGCTAAGTCGGGAGATGCCGATCCCAGCAACGCGGACAAGCCGTCGTGTTCGCCATCTGACAAAACACGAAAACAAAATAAACGTAAATACAAAAGGGTTAGTACATGAAATAAAAAGTAACAAAAGAGGAATAATAATCAGGGGTGAAAAGTGTATCTAGGCATATTGAAGTGAACCGCACTAAATCAAAATAAAACCTGCTGTGTCCCCCGCCGTATGTGTATCTAGGTATATTGAAGTGAACCGCACTAAATCAAAATAAAACCTGCTGTGTCCCCCGCCTTATCCTTCGATTCTACCTGTAAGGCAACTAACACACACCGATACGCACATGAACCTTACATACAATAATTCAAATGCTTGGGTCGTATGGGTCGTGCCTACATCTATCGTCACGAGGCTTCGCATATCGATACTATCATCATTATCATCATCAACGTCATCATCATCATCATCAACCCTTTTATACGTCCCACTGCTGGGCAAGGGTCTCCTTTCAGACGAGGGTTTAGGGCATAGTCCGCCACGCTGGCCCAATGCGGGTTGGGGAATTCACACATTTTCCGAGTGCTGTGAACCTTCTTCAACGTGCAGGTTTCATCACGATGTTTTCCTTCACCGAAAAGCTCATGATAAATTTCAAATTAAATTAAATTAAATTTCGCACATAAATTCCGAGAAACTCAAAAGGTGCGAGCCCGGATTCGAACCCACGACCCTCTGCTTGAGAGGCAGTAGGTTAAACCATTAGTTAATATCACTCACTCACTGATTTCGACTGTTGTTCCCGAACTGTAGGTCGATTACTCTATTGTCGTACCTTAGAGTTGTCGACCGATTTGATTTGATATCGTACGATTTCTTTTCATCTTTATTCATAATAACCGAATCGAACGTCAAACTATCTTATTCGAAACCGAATCACAATGACGTCACACACGTACGATTACTCGAATTTCGCGACAGGCAAAAGTTAAAAACGTTATTCAGAACACAGTTATCGAATGAAAATTATCGAACGTCCGATTGTTTTCTTCGGTAAGTTATCGAGTGGTCCTAAGCATCCGATACGTACATCTACACTTGAAATAAATATTATTGAGTGCCTCACTATCGCCATGACAGGTGTGATAAATATTATTAGGAGACGCAGACTTCAGATGATGTTATATGAAAGTATCGTATTTTTTTAAATAAAGTCTGGATTTTCTTCAATTTTATTAATTTATTTTAATGTAAGACCTTTAAAGTTTTTGGACTTTCAAGTCATAAAAATGTATGTAAAAGGATTTTCATTTTTCTTATAATCTATTTCACCGACTAATTCCGTAAACCCTATTGAATAACGATATCGTATCCGAATCCGAATCGCACGTTTAACGCGAATGTTCGGAATAGCTCGGAAAGCGTCCTTCGATTCGAGAATGATAACCAATCAACGATTCGGTTAAAATACCGAAGACTTCTGAATCGGGCTGCTGGTTAGACGCTGTGTCTGAATAATGAAGTAAGTGGAGCGACGAAATTATGGTGTCAGACTTTTTACACAATTTTGAAACCGAACCCACGCATCCACCGCATGGCTTCAAAAAATTTGGTGGTTGACACATGGCGTCTCTTAAAAAGTAATTTCACTTTCAATAAATACATGAAATAATTATTAGCACACATGAAGAAGTAAATAAAGAAAGTCGTCATTTTTAGTCAATACATTTGGGAATTTGTATTGTGGCTTTCTTGGAATATTACATGATAATTCGTTTAAAATTACTACGCGGTTATTGCGACCGCTGCATTATATCGCGTTAAGTTTTTAGCGAACAAAACACGAAACTTCGACATGCAGTGCTTCGTGAAGATAGAGGCAGGTGCGATACTAGCAGCAGACAGTCTTATATATTTTTTATCCTAGTATTTAACAGTATTATGAAAAACTTAATTTTATTTGATATAATCTGTATATCTACGCCTGTAAATATGCAGGTAATTTAAATAAGTAAATAGTAATAGAATAAACATGTTTTACGAATTTCAAAGGATGAAATGCAAGATGTTTGTTTTAGATCTCTTTGTTTGGGGGAGAAAACGTGGCTGCATCAAATAAATCTGACGCTCATCGCATTTCAAAGCGAAGCTGAAAACTCCTGCGTTTCGGCAACCAAAACTAGTGCATCATTTTGGATAAGTGATGTGGAGATACCGATACGTCAATATATACAAAGAAACAGAGCTTTTTTCCACCCCGCTTAGAAAGGTAATCGGCCAGATAGCTGGTGGCAAATAAGTCAGTAAAATTGCCATGGACCGATGTGAAGCAAGTAACTCAAAATAGTGGAGAGTTGTGTGACCGCTTTCCATCACACCTATGGAGGAGTTAGCTTACCTATGTCATATGACAAAATATATCCTACAATTTGTAGGTAAATATAAAACTGACTATGCTGTCTACGATATTTTTATATAAAGAATATGTTGATTGATAACCTCAGTACAGAGTACTAAAAAAACCGACCTCAAAAATACGCGGAATTACGTCTAGTTGCCAAGTTTTATTGAAATGTCCCCAGTTCGCCACTACACACGACTTGACACAGGAGATAATAAAAATCAGTTCTCACTACTCAAAGTGTATTGAGAGAGAAAAACGTCTTGAATTAGAGAATAGCAAAATCAACCATTAAAATAATTGTTCCTTATAATAAAATGTAGGCGCTATTTATAGAAACTTCATGCGTGAACAGCCACCCTTAGAGGTGGATGATTTTCTTCAAAAAGAAATGGGACCATTATGGAGGTACCCTCTTTCCAATAAAAAAAGAATCATGAAAATCGGTTCACAAATATCGAAGTTATCGCGTAACATACATACAAAAAAGACAGTCGAATTGAGATCCTCCTCCATTTTTTAAAGTCGGTTAAAAACTGTAATAATATAAGTTCACCGTACTGTTGACTATTCCATAGTTATTATTCAGTTTCTAAAGTACCTTTTATATCTTTCAAGAGTGATCATGGAATGATGAGTGGTCATGGAAATCATCATCATTTTGAAAAAATAATATTATTCCGAAGATTTTTGCTATATTTTTCCTGTATTTTTCCACATTTGACAGTTGACACTTCAGATAAAACGGCCCATATCTGACCCACTGCTGTAAAGATGTCGCAGCCGGAAGGCAGCGCGCTGCATGCTGCGGCGTTTCGCGTAACGCCGTGCTTGATTGATTAGTGAATGACTGTACTTTCACATAGACGATTTGATTGGTTGTGGTCACTTGGTTTTTATGATTAATAAATAAAAACGATTACAGAAAAATGTAAACAGTGAAAAATAATCGCAAATTCGGCGAGATTTTAATATCAGTGCTGTTTGTTTGTACCGAATGCAAATTTCTCGCGGTGAAGTAGGAAAAAAGCAATTACATCATTCTTTAACTATATTAAAATTTCTAGTTGTTATAAGTATGGCTTATATTTATATTCGGCCCAGAGCGAGGCCGATTAGCCGAATATTCGGCCAAACTATTCGGCCTGATTAATGATCTTACGAAAATTGACGCGCAAACCGCATTATAGCAAAGATAACTATACATACATATACATATATAACTTAAATTAAACCACTTCAGTTTGATTAACATTCAAAAACTTAATATTATTTTCATTTGCTAAGTACTAGGTTGATTTTGTTAGCGATTATTTAATTATGATTTCATGATAAAATTACATTATAAGTAGGTAGTGTTCCTTTGATTTGTTATAATTTTTTGATCTCATAGAACTTTACTCTCATAGTTACTATTTGTGATTACTGTATTTTCTTATTTCTTCCTCCTGCTTTTAGGTATTCGGCCGAAGTGATTTAATATTCGATATTCGGTCGAATAGCAAAAAATTGGCCGAATGAGCCGAATACCGAACAGTAACAGAATATTCATTGCAACTCTAATTATTAATATTTTGTTTTACCTATGATTCTCTTTTTTCGCTACTGTCTAACATTTAAAATCTTGTTTTTCCCTAACTTGCTTTTAGGTATACTATTTTATTTTATAATTTACGCTAATAAGTATTTTTTATTTATTAATGATTAAAAGATATTTCTAAACGCAGAACCAAATACGAGCCTTTGAATTATGTTTTTCCAATATTTTTCAACATTTCCAATTTTTCAGAATATTTTCCGAAAAAAATTCCACAATTAGAAATTTTTCGGAAAATTACCCAACAGTTTCAAGAGTTTAAACTCCTGGCAGGTAATGGTAACGACCGGTAGGTGAAATTCGTCTTCACCTACCGGCTCTCAAAAAGAGCCCGTCGGTTCGAATCCGGGCTAACATCGTTATAAAACCTGCACTACGAAGAAAATTCACGATCCTCGGAAAACGCATGAAGTCCCCAACAAACATTGGGTCTCACTATAACCTAAACCCTCATCAGAAAGGGTACGCGTGTCCAGCCGTGAGACGTATAAACGGGTTGATGGTGTCATTCAAGTAATATGAATACTTTTGTACTTTATATGTATACTTATTTCGTATGTATCAAGGAAACGTTATATATCCATTTGATGCGTGCTGAAACATTATACACCGGTGTGAATTGAGTGCTCTCATTTTCGTGTCGGGTAACAACTGGGAATGTGGGTACATTACACTAACAAATAAGTAACTTCAGGTTTGTCAAGAGCGAAGTAAATGGTGATACACGGTCTTTGACTACCCCATTGGGAGACTGACGTAATGGTATGTAAGTATACATATGTCGCTTAGTAATAACAAGCCAGGAATCTGAAATAAATGTACCTAATAGACCATTGTTCTTGAAAATCAATAACCATTTGTCATTAATATCCAGGGTGTAATCGTTAAGTGTGCCCAGGCCATTATTTCGTAAATATGAGAGATATCAAAAACCTTTAAACTGATATCGAAAGTACCTAATGAGTAAAACGCCATTAATAACTTTTTTTTAAAAATAAAACTCTAAATATCCAAAATTTTAACGTTAAACGCTTCCATACATTTAACGTGAGAGTAGAGAGGCTTTACTTTTACACAACAGCTTTGAATACACAAATTGTGCTTACTTAAAAAAAAAGTTTGTTTTTATTCAATTAAAAGGTAGTTTATTACTCTATTTATAGGAGTTTCCTTATCTGTTATTGTTACCTTTTAAATTAGATTAGCTAAAACCTGTCAATGTACATATATCTCTTATATTTACGGAATATTCGCCAGGGCACCCTTAACGAATACACCCTGTATGTATAAAACTAAAAAAGTTATTTACAGATCAAAATTCTACTCCAATACGGCACTATTTTACAGTAAAAAAGCTTTGGAATCATTCGAGTGTTACGAATCTTTTGTAATATAATTCGAAGAATTAGAATATAGTTGGTTAACAATGCAATTATAAAACACGCATAGCTTCGTAAATAGTATTTTAGATAATGAAATTAATATACATAGTCCTTTTTGAACTGGGTCATTCAGGAATAATTTGAAACATACATACATATACATCTTTTTTAAGACTTTTTTCAGAGATACTGTGCCAGTGAAAGAAAACCTGTGTAAATTTATTCTTACAAACATAAAAACAAAGTATCGTCTTAATTTGGTCATTCGTCTGTATATATTTTTTTTTGCAAAAGATATTAACTTATTACCCGCATATATACAATAATCCCCAAATAAATTGAAACGGAAAAAAGGCGTGAACTATATATGTATGTATATATAAATTGAAATGATTGCTCCTACACGCTACCTGAAGGTTTCAATACTAAAGTGCTTTTAGAAATGGTCCTCTCTCAGAAACCCATAAATTATTTATATCATTTGTGAGAACCCTTGTGCCGCTGCCTCCCCTTATAATTATGTAAGATTCGAGGTCTCAAAGTGATCTTTGACTGCCAACTTAACAGGGATTTGTTTAATTGGACGGTTAATTTTGATTGCCGAAAGATTCGTCGGTTATTTGAGAGATATTAATTGAAAATGAAATTCAATCTTAACATGGTATTCTGATTAGTGTAAGAGCATTTAATAGCACTATTGAGTAACTTTTCAAATTCAATAAATATAATTCACTTTACTCGTTATTATGTGGGGCGCACTATAAGTTTCCGGAATGAATAAGAAAAAAATATTATAAAAGGTCAGAAATGAATTTATTGTTTCTCAAAACGTTCTCCGTGACAATCTCTGAAACATATTTTTCATACTCTTCGACAGCCTCTTCAGGTGATGAAAATCGTTGACCGCGTAACTGGTCTTTAATTTTTGGAAATAAATAAAAGTAACAAGGTGCCAGGTCGGGACTATACGCGGGATGGCTCATAAGGTTAACGTTGTTCACCTTCATAAATTAATTTGTCTGTCTGGTCCTGTGAGAACTGGCATTATCGTGGTGCAAGATGATACGGCGTTTACGGTTATTTTTACGGAGTTTGTCAATAACTTCCGGCAAACAAAAATGGTCGTGTTCCAATCACTATTCACGGTACAACGATCCTCCAAAGCAACAGTAGCCACGTGTCTAGTTTTATTAAAAAAGAAGCAATCATCCGCTTGTCGGCACTTCGCACGCGCACCACTTTGGTTGGTTTCGGGTCATCTCGAAAGACCCATACGCTCGATTGCTGCTTTGTTTTGGGATCGTAACTATAAATCCATGTTTCGTCACCTATTACTATGTCCCACACCAAATTTGACGCCCCTTCGTTGAATCTGGTAAACATGGCATTGCACCAAGTGACGCGAACCGTTTTTTGAGCCTCAGTGAAATAGCGTGGGATCCACCAAGAGTATAGCTTTTTCACACCCAAATGTTTGTGTAGTATAGATTGTATTTGACTCATGCCTATGCCTAAAAATACCCGAATCTCATGGTATGTGACATGCCTGTCTGTTTTGATCATACAGGGCACAGCATCGATGTTTTTGTTGTTGACAGCAGTGGACGGGCGACCATTACGAAATTCGTCACTGAGATTCACACGACCGAGTTTGAATTCTGCAATCCAGCTATAAATAGTCGTTTTGCATGGTGTTTTATCGCCAAAAGCAGTTTGAAGCCGAGCGAAGTTCCGCTGAACTGTTCAATTATACTTAAAGTCGTAGAAAATCATACTACGAAAATATTCACGAGTTAAATCCATGGTGATGTAGACAACCAATTTCTAAAATGACGCCACAATATAAACAAGTGACAGTCAGATGAAACAAACTGTATTCTACAGCCAAAGAATTTCATTTTCAAATATAGTAATTACTTTATAAATATTGTTTATGTAAGTGGCCGTGCTCTGCTATCTTTTACTACAATAGTACATTATTGCAGAGGCTGGGAAGGTAGGGATTGCTGGATAAGCATGAGTTACAAGGACGAGCATGAGCGAAACCTTGTATTAATATGAGTCAAGCCATACCTGTTCTCAACGAGTCATGTACAATATTTTTCTCACACAATGTGAGGAAATAATGAAATACTAAAGACAGGAAGATGTATAATAGAAAAACTCTACTCTTCATAATGTGATGGTTGCCGCCATCGGTAGCGACGAGTCCTGGGAGGCGGTGGCCTACTTTTACGGAGAGGTTACGTCGCAAAAGGAGGCTGCGGAGCGGGTGCGCGAGGACGCGGCGGATGCGCACCCGCTTCGGCGCAGACGTACGGGGAGAAGGGCAGTTCGCTGCTCGCCTGATCCCCTAGTGAGGCCAGCAAGCTTTGGACAGGGACTCTGGAGCTTGCATTGCACGGCCTCACTCGTCTGCGCGGTGGGTCGGAGGACAACGGACCTGCCCCTCCGTTGGCGCGGGAACCCTGGCGCAAGCTAGGGCGGCCGGGCGGTGTCGTGGTGAATCTGCACCGACCCCACGGCGCCGACTCAACCGGCGGGAGATAAACCCGGGGGGGTTTTAGTGGGGTAGGCCCTCCAGTCTGGAAGGAGAGTCCCCACATAACCCCTGAGTCGCCCTGGGCACAGGGATATCTATAAAAATTTCCCCCCTTAAAAAAGGTATTTAAAATTCAAAATGCGAAATATATCTGTCTATATACGCAACTCAGTCAAAATAACGAAATACAACGTACCCTAATTTTTTGTGGAATTAAAATCTTCATACATACCTTTGTTTCAATCGCGATCATCACGACGTGAGCGCTGAGATTTATTACGACGTACGTCATTAGCATTTTTATGGCTGTTACTTTTTGCAATGTAAATTTTATGGTCCTCGTTTGAAATTTTAAAGTTGCCCGCTTGTTGAGTGAAGCGAATTTTTTCCACACGAATACATACACGCTAGATACTAAGCTCTCTTTAAAATAACCACAGGTCACAAAATAAAGCATTAAAAAGTAAAACAATAAACGAACCGCCCATTTGGAGAACAAGCCCGTTCCTCACAATGAATTAAGCTCTTTCCACAACATAAAGTAAGAAGAAGAGACATCGCTAATTAAATAATATCGTCAGCGTTTTATTTGACAGCAAAATAACAAGGGCCACTCGTTTACGACCTATTTTTTACCTACTATATCTGGAACAAAGGGTCAGGGTGGGTTCTCGAGACAATAATTTTAAGAAAACTGCCTTAGAGTTTTTCATAAAAGGAGCAGGGGTAGGCGGGGTGCGGTGGACTATGCGACCGCACCGAAGGGAAATACGCTCCCATAAAGTTGCAAATGAAGTAATTTCTAGGGTGCCGTGTTTTGGGGCTTAGCATATCGATTTTTTGCATTGATTTTTTGTGACTGTAAGTTTTAAAGATCTGCCTGATTTCGCCGGCTAGGGCATGTGGGCAGGAAGGGAAAGGATCGAGCTGCCAAAAGATCATGTTTGGGGCAACCTACGTGTTATCGTTCAGTGGGCGGCCCGGGATATCGCTGAAGGAGCTGTATGTACCCGAATGGTCGGAATTTGCACAAGGCTGAAAGAAGTAGCGTACTGTGTTGTCAGAAGCCAAAATCCACTCGGGTCGCTTAGTCAGTGAAGTAAGTATTATCTAATGACGGGACGAACAAGTCATGCGCTTGGTGGTAACCGACACTTCTGTCCATAACAGTTGCAGTGCCTCAGAGTTTTAAATTACTAAGTTACTAGATATAAGTTGACAAATTTAATGTGCCTGTAATTTCAACAGCACCCTTACTCTTCCAAACCGAAACGCAGTAATGCATACATTTCTACTTGGCGGCAGAAGAAATAGGTAAGGTGGCAGTACTTCCCTGGATGAACTCTATTACTCTACGGGTACAAAACGAAAGAGGTTTAGATATAGTGAGTGTTGCTTTACAACTTGTGAAACATTGGTTATTAGAAAATGTCTCAGAGACGAAAATTTGAGAAAAAATTCAAAAGTTATCTTTATTATATAGCCATCATCTATAAGAGGTGTTTGTACCTGTTGTGGTACCACATATAAGCTGATCAAAACTTTTACTACATTTTATAGGTATTACCGCATAAGCACTATATATAACTTTTATTTGAGTTGCTATCTAAAGTTCAACTCCGTAGCAACATTTCGAACTCAAACCAGTTGAAATTTCTGCAGTGCTCACATAGATTCGCTGCAGTGGGCTGGTTCGAATTTGTGCAGCTTACTTAGTGTCATTTAATTAAGCTGAGCAAATTGATGGCTCGTTGATAGCACTGTAATTAATATTGACCGTTCCGAAATATCCATCACGATTTAATCTACGAACTTGCTGACTGGACTGTAATGAGATTATAGTCTATGTTGTAAATTACCCTATAAAGAAATTTGATGGCCGGTTTACTGTTACTAAACCGTATTCCGTATGTTGTTGCTTAACAAACAACACCGCTCATTTTAACAGTTTTAACGCCATCTATTCATTGGCTTTCATTTAGTGTTAAAATACATATAATTTGTGTCTGTGGTCACAATTCTCCCAAAATCCTTATAAACCAGAGTCTCGTCAATTATAGAGGCGCTCATAGACATTTTGACGGACTCGGTGGTCAACGGATTGCACCGCGGGCGTTGGACGTGGACAGCCCGAGTTCCATTTCCTGTAGGATCAATTTGGGAAATGTAGTTTTCTAAATTCTACTTTGGTATGACTTAAGCGGTGTTGTTTGCCCGACGACGATATACTCATTCGGCTACTGGTTACGCTATAAGAACTATCATTTTCAAATTGCACGTTTTAAAGTACGCAGGGACCTTGTAAGTGTGAGTGAAACGAGAATAAGTAGTTTTGAGTATGAGCGAGAAGTATGAATGCGATTACGTGGCAGTTACTGTGAACCGCCGTTCTAGTGTGTTTGTGTATCATTTTGGGACTTCATATAGATAAATTACTCTAGTCAAATTGCGTGTTTCAGGAACTCCCTAGTCCTGAGAGACAGTTCCTACAGGTACAATATTGTTGGATGTGTAGATGTGATAATATTTTTTTTTATATCGCATATCGGTGTTCTATGTATGAAGCCACATCTAAAAATTGACAAGTTTTCAGAAGAGGGATTTGAAAATTCTGCGAACGACATTCGACATAACTTTTTTATGCGAGTTATTAGGAGCCCAAAGCTCAAAACAAAAAACGATGTAATTTGTATATTGTATAACGTAGCCAGGGCACCAGCCCTTAGTAACTGGGTGACGCAATACTTTCATATATTTCTCGTAGATGGCGCTACGGCTAAAAGTCATTGTAAACCAAATACAAAGATCCGACACCAATCACAGAAAAATTTGTGAGGTCCGCTCGTTCGTTCTGTGAATTAGTTGGCATAGCGTCTGGCACGATTTGCTGGTAGACGTTGCTGTCGGTACGAATCCGGCCGGATCGATGGAATTTTTTCTAAGTTTTCGATTTTTGTATTAATAATTATAACAAACTAGTGGAGTAATTTCACAAAAACAATTGAATATCAATTTAATAAAAATTTAATTAGAGTCATCAAACTTAACTTTTCTTTTATTTTTACTTTATAATACCAAGTGACGGGACGGACAAGTCGTGCGCCTGGTGGTAAGCGATACCACAGATAACTTAATAGTTACTACGTAACAGATACATCACCCTCATGCAAAATTTAATATACTTAAGCTATAATCGTCTATATGACACCGGGCGCTCACTACTGCTGAGCACTACTTGTGAAAGAATTCGTCCAGGGAAGTACTGCCACCTTACCTATTTCAGCCGCCAAACAGTAACGAGCATTACAACGTTCCAATTTGAAAGTAAAATTACAGGCACACGGGGTTTTCTCAACTTATGTCTCTGGGAGACGGGCGCAGTGGCTGTGCCCTTAGATCTTTGCGATTTAAAGCTCTGAGTGGCACTGCAAATGTTATAGATAGGCGTGTCTCTTACCACCAGGCGTTTGACTTGTTCGTCCCGTCACTTGGTAGGTATTATAAAAAAAGAAATAATATCAAGGGTACGAAATGTTCGTTATTTTTCTCATCACGTCAATGGATTAAAATCTACATTTGAAAAGACTTAGCTCGTAGGTACTACATATATGACATGTAAAGTTTAATTTAAAATATTACATATCGCACATGGCAATTAACATGGTATATCTACTCGTATATCTAAAAAATTGCTTTATATTCGACGCTGGAAATTGGACCATTTTTGGGCAATTGGACTTATTATATCATTGAAATCAACGAATTTTTTCGCTTCTAATGTACTAGGTTTGACGGCGAGCTGAGCACTTTTTTGTCTGTTAGACATTTTGCAAAAGGCGTTTTTTACAAAAGTACAGGGCCTAACAAACCAGAATTTTGCATCTTTTCGTTGCATTGTGTTATTAGACAACACTTGAAATGACATATTGGGATTATATTTGCTTTCGTGGTCTTTACTTTAGTGTGTCACGGCTTGTTAGTTTTTTTACCTAATCCTGAAAAAAGCTTTAGTGCACGTAAGACCTTTTTTTACCTTTAGGTATGTGGCAAATTATAAAGACGTACCATTTATACAAATATACGTAAAAATAGTTGGTAAAATAGCACAAACAATTTAATATGAATTCGTTTTACCTTGCTTATTATTTGAATAGTAAGTTTGGGCAGTCAATTGTACGAATAGCACTTTCCCATCGAAACTTGTCGAACGTGTATCCTCATTGAGTAAGTTTAATTAAACCATTATAATAGTAATGCACACTAAATTGATTCAGTATGCATTATTATTATTATAAATGTTTCGATGTAGTGCATTATCACTTTAAAACTGACCGCAGCTGCTTTTCCTCGCCGAGATGCAGATCCGATGTCCGACTGATGCAGCCTACCTCAACTACTCCGGGTGTACTCTACCACTATACCATACTTTGGAACACAGGTTTTTATTTTGTATCGGAGTCTGTGTGTATGTTTGTTATAACATCTGTTTCAAGTGTCTCAAGAACCTTGAAGCGTCGACTTTTTTTGTTTTGTGGCTTCTAATAGTGTACTGCGGTGTCTACTGCTCGCACAGTGGAGATCAGGAGACGACCAAAACGTTCCAACAACTGAGTGAGACGTCTGATGAGATTCAGCATAGATACCGAGCGACACAGCTAGTCATTTTAGAGTACTTTAATGCTCACTATCAGGAATGGTTGTTCTCACACGAGATGAGTAATCATGCTGGGAGAAAGACGCGTAAACTTGCGTTAACGCTAAGCCTTTCCCAGTTTGTCAGTAGCACCACCAGAATCCCTAATCTTGTGCCTCATACGGCTAATTACTTGGACCCTCTGCTATCAACTGACCAGATACTGAGGTTGTGGATGTCCCATTGGGTGGTTCCGACCATTGTCTAGGGAAAACTGTGTCCGTATACTCCCCACTCGATCAGGACGCTAGTGATATGAGATGTGGCAATGCAGCTTAGTAGACTGGGATAAAATGCTCCATTTCTTTGCATCATAAACCTAGCAGGCATGCTTTATTCAGGGGACTTGTCGAGCTGTACTGATGCTAGTCGAGGTGTTGCGTTTGGGCATGGAATACATATCATACTCTGATGTACCTAATGGACCCCTGGCTCGTCCATGGTTTAGTGCTGACTGTAAGCATGCTGAAGAACTAACACGGCCCGCATACCAAGGTTGGGCAGATGTTCGACTACGCAAAGTCCGGGAATGAAGGAAGCTTTTAATAAGGCCGTCAAGAAGTGCAAACGTGCAGGCCCAAGTTCGACCACGTGCGTTGCGTAGGAGCCAAGCTTGCCTCTTTTTTAGTAAGTAGTCAGTATTTTTGGTCCCTGGCCAATACTATGGAAGAGAAGGCGAATTTTTAAGCCTCACTCTTTGCAGACAATACACGTCTGGATGCTGCAGGAAAACTACCACTTACCTACTTACGGATTCCGACAAGGGCGATCTACGGGAAATTTCCTTGTGTATAGCTCTCACGTATGGAGCGAGGCTATAGAAAAACAAGGCGAAGCCCTCGCAATGTTTTTTGTCTAAACTTTGTCCTTTGGCTTTGGCTTGGCGTAGATTGGCTTAGCTTTGGCCTGGCCATCTTGGATTCAGTTGAAAAGTATGTCAGGAGGCTCATAGATGACTTAGACTTAGTAGAAGTAGAGGCAAAAGACTGCCTTGAACATCGCCGTAAAGTTGCCTGCTTTTAGTATCCTGCAGGATATATCACGGAGAGTGTGCGATGGAATTGCACAATTTAATTCCGCCTTTCCTTTTTCATCACCGACCTATGTTGTATGTATTCTGTGGATATTCTAAGGATTCCATCGAAGCGTTCCAGCGATTTATAAGTTCTAATATATTTTGCGATGCCATTTTTCTGTGCGTTGACTCTTTGTTCTTTTGAATTTTATTTATTTTAAATAAGTATATTTAATTATGACATATAACTTGTTACTTAATATCGAATTAATTAAACAAAGTAAGGAACAGGCATGGGGTATTGACATCTTTTAGTATCCTAAGATCATAATGCCCAAGGAATTGTGTTATGCCTTTTGTTTTACTTTGAATCTGACTTATGACACTAATAAGGTATTTTTCATGGTTTAACTAAAACATAAAATGTAGTAGTTCCTTATCCGTAACGTCGTTGAGTAAAAAATATGTATGTTAGCCGTTTTTCTGGGCTAATGACAAAACTCAATTGTCTAACGTGCCGTTTATTTCGAATATTAACAAATTTTAGCAATATATATGACAAGCATTTTGTAGTCCTCATCAATACCTGAACCTTTCTAGTAGTCAACTTTTCCATATACCTATCAAATAAAATCAGAGTTATGATTTTTTTTCTTGGAAAAGAAAACTTTAAGTCGGTCTCCTATAAAATTGTCTGAAGGCACGTTAGCCCTTTTGCCTTTCCAGGGTCGATTAGTTTTCAAAAGTTGCGTTGTATGTCATTCGCATACGGTTTAATATCAAAGTCACAGGACAAATTTACTTAGAAAATTAAATTTATATTTGTATATTGTTTTCATTGATTACGTTTCTTTTTATTAGTTATTTAAACTATAATCTCAGTACTAATAAAACCGACTTCAAAAGTTCGTGGAATTACATCTAAGCCAAGTTTTATTGAAATCGTTTACCGGAAAGTGCTCGAAACCGGATTTATCCCCTAGTTTAAGTGGGACCACTACTGAGGTACCCTCTTTCCAACAAAAAAAGAATCATCAAAATCGGTGCACAAATCGGTGAGTTAAAAAAAAACATACGACGAATTGAGAACCTCCTCCATTTTCTTCAAGTCGGTTAAAAATATGTTAGTTGTCATGAGCGATATATATTTCCATCCGAAATTCAAATAATAATAACTGTATGTAAATTAAAAGCACCCACCTGGTAGTTAGTTGCACCACTAACAAATGGACCGGATTTTCCTAAAGCAAAATGTAAATGGCTCATTCATTAACGGTTGTTCTATTTTTGTTGCGTTGTAACCGTCGTCCCTAAGGAGTTGCCGCTTCATCAGACCAACTTTACGGAAACATTGCCGTAAATGATAGCTGTTTGTGGGAACCAAGAAACGGATAACTATGAAAAAAAAAGGTCAAGGCTGCTTTGGATTCTTATTTGTTTTTGGTGAAATATTCATAATTAATGGAAATTACTAAGTAAACTGGAAACATTCGATGACCTCGGTGGCTCAACAGTTTGCACTATGAGCGCTGGATGAGGAGATCCCAGGTTCGATTCCTGGTATTATGGACAGGCTTGTCACTTTAACACCAGGCGCAAGACTTGTTCGTACCGTCACCTGGTATGGTACAAAAAAGAGTTTTCATTTCCTTAAACTTACCTCCCTAAAAAAATATAAACTGCAACCTCGTGTGTCTCTACACGAGGATGCAGTTTATATTTTTTTATAACATCATGTGACAAGACGAACAAGTCGTGCGCCTGATGGTAACCTACACCCCTGTCCATAACAGTTACAGTGCCACTCTGAGACTTAAATCGCAAATATCTGAGGGGCACTACCACTTCGCCATCCCGGGACAAAAGTTGACAAGTCCCATGTGCCTGTAATTTCACCAGCACCCTTACCCTTCAAAACTGGAACACAGTAATGCTTACATTGGCGGCAGAAATAGGTAAGGTCGCAGTACTTCCTTGGGCAAACTCTTTCACAGGGAGCTCTACTGCTACTAAAAATTATAAATTGCCCTAAAAGCACGCTTATTCAGAACAAAGATTCTATTAATGACGGAGGCCTTTAATCAAAGCTTGACACTTTGTATTAAATTGCTAAAATTGTAAGAATAAACCAACCCGAAGGTTTTTACATCGTAAACTACTTGTTGTACTTATTAAACCGGAGAGAAATCGGAAATAACAAAAATCTGCTCTACTTAAACATTTCGCTATAATAGAAAAGCGACTGAAATATTACTTTGAAGTCGAAGAGCTGATAGGAGCAATGAGATCAAGTCAACCTTTTTCTCGAAAAGATCAATTATGCTTACTTGAAAAAAAACCGAGTCATTACCGTTATGTAAAACATTAAGAAATATGCAACTCGTGAAGCGTTTTAAGGCTATTTATTACCTATTCACAAAGCGTAAATCGACTCATCCGAAGAACAGAGTCCGATGTGATTATATATATAGCGAAAAGAGAATAGGTACGTTACGAGAACAATTTCGTTAATTAAACTAAGTTAAGGTGTTTTGAAAATTTATATATCTTATTTCGTTTCGGAAATATAAAATCGAACAAAGGTCGATCTGACATCCACAGCGAAGAAGAACGAACGAAATGTACTATGTCCCGAGAACAAGTAGTCTTGCATATAGACCTTTGTTCTACGGATTAGTCGAAATATGTTTACGTCTCAAATATGTATACATAAATAAAACTGGTTGGAGAAGATACTAAGTGTATGTGTGAAGGTTTCATTCACATATATATAGCTATAGGGAGATAAATATAGATTTAGATTGTTGTTGCCGTGCTGCGAAATTTTGAACAAGATGGACAGATCAACTGAAATAGCCTGCGTCACGCATTTGCATAGCGCTGATTTAAGCCGGAGACGGACGATGAAAGTGCCCCTCAGATCTTTGTGTTTAGAGCAGATTAAGTGAGTTTTCAGCTTGGTCAGATGAACTTCTAAATCTTGACTTTCTAAATTTTCAGATAACTTTAATTAATTGCCAGGTACTGACTTTAATGTTAATCGACTAGTATCTTTTCCTTCAAAGATTTGCTGAAGGGGCTATGAAAACATTCACTTGGAATTTTCTATAATACTTTCACATTTTTAAGTATACTGTTAAATTTCAAAGGAAATTAATTATAATTTTGCAGATGTACCTTTTTAAAAAGCTGTCATTAAAACATGTTTTGGTATTTTCCGCTGTCCGGGACGGACCGATTAATGTAATCTAAATATGAAATAATACCTCAAAAGGTTTTAGATACGTGGACTTTTAACATTTAAAAAGAGCAATGATAATACGTACTGTGAAAAATATCCATTATTATTAGAATATCCATTATATTTAGAAAATTTAATATTAGTGTAAGAGAAATATAACTTTACAATAATTGGGCTCGTGAAGGCACCTTACAAATCCAGTATTAAGTTTAAATAATGTTTTGTTTTGACTTCACAAATATGTCGTCGCTTAAATGCTAAACGGCTGCATGTCAAAAGTTCACTTTTTTGCAGGAGAGGCGATCAAAGCTTTCGACCTCATTTCTTAACATCTCATTTCATTTTTAAATACCCGTGTATTTATACTCAAAAGATGCGTATTTTAAGGCTCAATAAATTTGTAAACACAGATACAACTCATAAAAGGACTGTTTAGCTCAAAAGTTAGCCACGAGAGTGCAGAATGCCAAACAGGCATTTGCGTATTTCCATTGTTTATAATGCCAAATTGCTAGGTGTCTTTATGTAGTATTAAAGGTTGACCGTTTTTAAACACATTTTTGCAATAAAAACATTTTTTAAATTTTTTGTGATGCGGCGGTTTTGCATTAAAGCGACGATGAATACATTCTTTTGAATTACGAATGTGATTTTAAGCGGTGTTTTAATAGTATTGAAAGAGTTTTGTTGATTATTTTAAATATCACTCGCAAGTTTTTGAACTCGTGACGACAGTTTTTTGTGCGGGCGGAAGGGAGGATAGTGTTGCCAGAATGTACAACGAATGCGTTTGATTTGCGTGTTTTGCGCGATTAAAAATATTAATTAAAAACAAATGATAGTATGTAATAAATAAATGTAGAGTGAACTGACATACTGAGTAATGATGAGTAGCAACTAAAACAAAGATTCGGAAGTATCTATAGTTAAAATTTGGAATGAATAAGTCAAAATAAATTTCGACCCTCTTTTCTCGAACCGATAATGCGGTACAATAATAACGCACATACTCATAGCCCCGCACTAGGGAAACCCTGTATCGCAGGTGCTATGGACACACACATAGACAAGCACAAATTACACCCAAACTCACGAGAGAAATACAGTAGGCCATACAAATATTTCTCCCGACCCGGAATTCGAATCCGAGACTTCTGCGTGGCAGTCTAGCATGGTAACCATGTGGCCACTTGTCTTTGTTTTGTATTAAGTGAGATGTTCAGGTGCCATTACTGATATAAAGAAAAAAACCGCGATTACTGAACAATATTTCCGACTGTAAAGGGCTTCGAGTAACATTGACTCATATCATTTGTTAATGTTAATATTAGTAGAGTAAAAAATTAATATACAATAGGCACTGGCTATACGAACAGTCGAGTCTATCGGCTGTAGAGCGCAAGAGGGGTTTGGGGCTGGCTCGCCCCCGGCGCACCAAACGCGACCTTTGCTATCATTACAATGAAAGGGTAAGTTGGAAGAATCCCTTTATGGGATAAGCTCGCCTTTGTACGTTATAAATTGTTTGTTAAAATTTATATTTTTTTTTTCGTACAGCAAAGTAGTTACATATGTATATAAACAAACCGGTTGCTTCATTAATTTTTATAAGGAGTTAAGAAAATTATACGAATTTCTAAAGGTGGTCGTTTTGATCTGGGTCTGTATAATGGAACTGTGCCAACCCTTGTCTGCCTGGCACAGATATATGTTCTTCTAGACTTATTCCAAAGACAGGAGATTTTTATATATTTTTTTTAAGAATAAAGTTAGAAGAGGCATAGCAATGAAGAGCAATGAGCGTTGTAAATGCGAAAGCAGATATACGGTACAGACGTGACGATGTTAAAAAAATATGAAAAAAAGTTGGAAACAGCACAGGTGTCACACTATGTACCTTTAATTACGAAGTTCGAAGAACATATTCTTTCCCGTTTAAACTCATCCAAAATGTAAATTTAAGAAATTACTTAATTCCTAATTACAAAGAGGAAACATGAAATTAGACAAAGTTAACACAAGTTCCCTATCTCAGTTGTCATATGTCAGCTGTGACGACTCTGGCGCGGGACGAAGGCAGCGCGGGTGGCTCCGCTGACTTCGATAACGGAAAGGATTACGCTTAAGTCCTGAATCCAGGGTTATTGGGTACAGAGAATTCTGTTTACATAAGTAAGCTGCTTACGTACGTCCTCATTTTATAGTTCAACGATACCATTGTTTACGTAGTTTTGGAACGTAAAATAAAAAATCAGAGAAGGAAACTTACATGTAAATTTTCTTTTTCAAGGAAGGCGTCTTTTATACGAGCCGTAAACATGCGTCATCTGCGCGTATATGTGATTTTGATTAGAGATAGTTACATACATTTTTAATTTTTTTTAAATTTTGTTTGTTAATTTCAGTTAATGTTTGAAATGAAGCAACTACTTGAAATTCTATATAAGCTTCTTGGTTGCAACGTGATGTTTGCACGCGTTTGGATCTTATCACTACAGCACGTCTGTATCGTTTACGGCGTCGTGTGCAAAGGCCCTCTAAATGTTTACAAATCATTTTAGATAGAAAAAAATACGCGTATTACTTAACATACTTAACAGTTAACTTAAATAGTAATGTACCGAGAACTTTTCTAGCCTATTTATATACTATATCCCGAAATAAATAAGTACCAGTATACATGGCAAATAAAAATAATATATCAATATACCTATTATGTAGTTCATTATGTCCCGTTGAAAAAAAATCAAACAAATTTTTCCTATTTGGTTACCTGGGACTTGCCATAACCTTTCAAAAAATAATCCTATTACAATTTAAGCTTATTGTAAACTTATAACAACACTAGCTCGTGCCCGCGATTTCGTCTGTGTAGAATGAGTACTTTGAGTAGTCTACTGTGCTATACTAATTTTCATAATTTTATTGATTCTCCATACAAACTTTCATCCGCTATTTCATCCTCTTTAAGATTTACTTGCGTGACAAAAAGTCTATGTCCTTCTCTTAAGTTTCATCTATCTCTATATTAAAATTCATCAATACTGGTTCAACGCTTTAGCCGTGAGAACGCAACAGTGTTAATTTCGCATTTATGATATTAGTTTAGATTATTCATATTCATTTATCAAACACAAACCAGCCAGCTCATCATTTCAACAATCTATTATTGTAAAAGTCAGAGAAAGAACAAATGATTTTTAAAGTTTGTCCTTCTCCTTGTAAAAAAATAGGAAAGAAATTACGTTGCATGAACTGTATAGTCTTTCTTTCTTGATGGTCCGCATTGTCTAACTGTAGTATTATCGTATGTCATCTAACTATTAGTTAGAATTCACTAAAATCTTATATGAATGCCGACTCGCATCTGACTTCAATATATTGCAACCTTTATTAACAAAGTTAACAAAGGTTCTGTATATCGTTAAGTCTAATAGAAGCGTCTCGTGTATTTAAGCCGGTCTGGTAAGAGCACTACAAATAATGACAATATGTATAAGTAGGCCATGGTCACTTATTAGGGTGATAATGCCAGGTCTTAAGGTTGGGTATTGAATGTATTTTTATTTATAAATATAATACAGTAAGGTGATGACGTCATTATATTTCTTCAGCTTTAAAATTTAGTAGCAGTAGAGCTCCTTGTGAAAGAGTTAGTCCAGGGAAGTACTGCCACTTTACCTATTGCTGCGGCCAAGCAGTGATGTGAACAATTAGTGCGTTCCGGTTTTGAAGGGTAAGGGTGCTGGTAAAATTATAGGCACACGGGACTTGTCAACTTATGTCGCAGGGTGTCGGGCTCATTGGTAGTGCCCCTTAGATCTTTGTGATTTAAAGGTCAGGGTGGCACTGCAATTGTTAGGGACAGGCGTGTCGCTTACCACCAGGCACACGACTTGCTCGTCTCGTTATAAAAAACACTAAACGTTACTGGTCTTTTTGAATATCGCCTATAACTATAGTAATCTAAACATCGTTAAAAAATCTGCAACAAGCACATAAAAAATTCGTATGTCCGCTAGTTCGATCCGTGGCTTAGTTGGCATAACGTCTGGCACGGTTTGCTGGAAGACGTTGAATCGAATCAAACCGGATCGGAGAATTTTATTTGTAAGTGTTCAATCTTCGTATTAATAAATATAACTAGTGGAGTAATTTCTCAAAAAAAGTTGGATATCAAGGTGGTCAAATATCGTGACATTCAACAATAAAAACTACAATAGTAATCGAATTTAATTTACAAAATAATCTCGTGGCTACAGAACCCAAACAACAGAAGTTGTGGACCTTAGAGGGTGGAAAAAATTGCTTACTCTAAGATCATCACGGTACATGTGATCATGCGTCAAAAGCCTGTCAAAAGTGCTTTTAACACCTGAAAGTCCAAATAAAAATAATTCGAACTATATGAAACAAATTATGCATTGTAAATGTTTTTATTTCTCCTATTTAAACATGTACATGAGGTAACAGGTCGGTCGCCGGCGGACGAGGGTTTAGGCCAGCCTTTCCCAAAGTGGGCGATAACGCCCCCTTGTGGGCGCTGCAGGCCTAAAGGGGGTAAGAGACCCAGAAAAAAATGGGGGCGTTGTGTAAAGGCTTAGGGGGAGATTTGTAATTTCATCTAGGAAGTCTCTTAGACACCGACTGAGCTCTCGATTCTCGACTACAACTTGTGAACATCAACTAATATTAATTAAGAGATTGCTCAATCTAACTTGGTTCGATATTTCTCTCCGTGTAGTTCCTATATCTGTCCTGTTTTATTGAATAAATAAAATAAAAATCATGTCAATCGATCGCTCCGTTTCGAAATGAAAATAGACAAAAACAAACAAATAAAAAGGCAAAAGACACAGTTTCGCATTTTAGTAGTTATTAGTATTTGTTAAGTTTTTGTTAAATATAATTATATATAAATTTGTGCATTCCTGTATGAATCGGTTGGTTCATAGAATACTTGTTCTTGCTTGTTGAGTACGATTGAGCGTCGAATGATATAAACGAGTTTATGCATTTTTGTCTTATTCCTGTCGGTGCATGCTGCTTATGCATTCCAATATAAACAACGTAATATTTATTTTATTTTCATTTGCGGTTTCGCGCGTAATAAATAAGCGGTACTTAAGTTCAACACTTACTTATGTATTTCTCAAAACCAAACAATGTCGGAAGTAAAAAAGAAGAGACGGCAATACAGTTCAGCCAAGTGTAGCAAAACTCTTTTCGGCGGCTGCTAAGCAAGATGACGATGGACTTCGAGCTTCGTTTTGAGCAATTAACAATATCTCTTTGTTAATTGCTCAAAAAGGCAAACCACACAACATCGGAGAAGAGTTAATTTTGCCAGCAATAAAGGAAGTAATAACTACTGTGCTTCATAAACCGGCCCCAGATATTATCCGAAAAATGAGTAATAATTCTGTGCAAAGACGAATTGATGAAATGCCTGAAAACATTGAAGAATCATTGTGCAATCATCTGAGGACTAGTCAATTCTCAATT
>NW_020653719.1:604523-606686 GCF_003589595.1 Hyposmocoma kahamanoa | reverse complement strand
TCCTTGCTGCACATTGCGTTAATCATAGACAACATTTGATTGCTAGAAATTTAAGTGAACGACTATTTCAATCATTGCAATATGTCATCAAAGCAGTCAATAAAATCCGTAACAGCTCTTTGAATGACAGATTATTTCATCAGCTATGTATTACTAATGACGAAGATTTCAACCGTTTGTTGTTTCATACTGAAGTTCGTTGGCTATCAAGAGGCAATTGTCTGACTCGATTTAACAACCTGTTTGACTTTGTGATAGAGTTCTTGGAAACTTAAGATACAGGATTGCGCAACAAGCTCATTACATCAAAGAATGATATAGCTTACATGATAGACCTGTATAAATTGTTCAACGACATGAATCTCCAATTGCAAGGCGATGGACTTCGCCGAACGATACCAGGACATTTTGAACTTGGAAATACCAGACTGGGTGTTGGATCCGATTTCAAATGTCAACACAGCAATATCACCTCAGCTGGAAGAAGAACTTATAGAATTGACAGCGAACGGGGAGATAAAACAAGTTCAAAAATGGCTACCAAAAATTTTGGCTACAAAAACCGATCCCGCAATTGTACCTAGGATTGTGGTCAATCGTTCAACTATTCTTGATAGCATTCCCATCGTCATATTTGTGTGAACGTGGTTTTAGTGCTGTGACAACGCTGCTTACTAAAAAGAGAAATCGTTTGTATGTTACCGAATGTGGTGACTTGCGGCTGTTCTTGAGTAAATTGGAACCGGATATCAACAAACTTATTAAACAGCATCAGATTCATCCTTCACATTAGTTTTCATATTACAATCGATTATGTTTGTTTTATTTTGAATAATAATAATAATAATAATATAATAATAACGCACACACTCAACATAGCCCCGCACTAGGGAAACCCTGTGTCGCGGGTGCCATGGACACACACATAGACAACCACAAATTACACCCAAACTCACGAGAGAAATAAATGTAGGCCATACAAATATTTCTCCCGGCCCGGGAATCGAACCCGGGGACCTCTGCGTGGCAGTCCGGTATGGTAACAGTTCGGCCACGGAGGCAGTTAATATAATTATAAAAGATACTCTGTCTGAATAGTATAAAGTTGCGTTTCAATAGTCATTCTCACTGGCAGGTGTAGCTCGTTAAAGTTAACTTGAGACCTGAGCGCCGTTGTGTACTACCTACTGCGCTCAGGTCTCAAGGTAACTCTTGCGGGTTATAGTAAAAGTCGCGTTTATAATGAATGTTTAATCTCCGCTAATATAGCTCACAATAATTAATTTAATTTGAAGTTATAGTGGTTTTTAAGTAGGTGAAAAAATGGGGGCGCTAAACAATAACTTATTCTCAAAGTGGGCAGTAGTCAAAATAAGTTTGGGAACCCCTGGTTTAGGCCATATAATGCGGGTTGGAGTTCGCACGTTTTCCGAGTGTTGCGAACCTTCTTCGACGTGCAGGTTTCATCACGATGTTTTCCTTCATCGAAAAGCACATGGTAAATTTCAAATTAAATATGTGTAAGTTTCAAATTAATTAAATTATGTGCGCATAAATTCCGAGAAAGAAATCTACGAGCTCGCAAGACGCATCGCAAGAATTTGCGAATACCTTCGCATCGCACATTCCTGCGATGTTAATCTTCTTTGTGTTTTTTTCCTATACTTTTTTTATCAATAACAGCAGTGCCACACTCTTTTTACGATCCTTGTCGCTACCTAGTTTAAAAAAAGCGAACCGTGGCTGTGAGATAAGGCCGTATGAAATCGCATCGCAAAAATTCGTGTCGCAGTTATCTGCGTTGCGAATTCGCACCGCGCCGATTAGCAATTTTATATTTCGACCCAAACTCAGAGGTGCAAGCACGGATTCGAACCCACAGCCTCTACTTGAGTGGCTACCGCCACATCATACCTTTAGGCTACCGCGGCATCTCAGACAAATTTAATTCGTAGAATCTTTAAATTCCCCCCCTGAAAAGTTGTCATTTTGCAGATGTGGACTTATTACATCAAAGGTACGACATGCTTCTGCAATATGAAGTGTAATTGGTATTGTTTAATATTGCAAAAAACAAACGTAATCGAGTTTGATTTGAATTTCGAAAATAATACTGTGGGTAGGATAGAGTCAAGTACCAAAAACAACAGAAGCTGTATAGAG